>NC_136527.1:209976391-210221391 GCF_053919585.1 Euprymna scolopes | reverse complement strand
TATAAAAAATTATTTTTATCAAAATTAAAATAACTACTAAGAATATCAATTCTCTAATGTTAATTCACACCTTTCGATGGCTTTTTTCATATACAAACATATATAAGACTGTTGATTTCTAAAAATAAAAGTAAATAAATAAGGAACTAATTCTGTTGCAGTAAATTATCATGCGTATTAACAAATATATATTAATAAATATGTAATGTAAGGAAAATATCCAGTTTAATATCAAACACATTATAAATAAGCGGCTATATTTTTCCACACACATGACTTAAAACGAAAGCTATTTCAAAAGACCATATTATTATCCATTGCTAAGTAACTAGATTATATATTGATTTGTATTATTAACTTTAATTTACTGAGTATTTAAATTCACTTTTCCTGTAATATAAACTTATTATATTTCTATTGGATGCAATATATATTTATTATTGTCAGTAGCAACTATGGTAGTTGTATGTTTATTGTTTCTACAAATTATTACTATATTATTCGGTGTATGAAATAATGTGCTGAATGCAAGTAACAATTTGTTTAATTTCCAAAATAAAAAATATTTTAATCAAAATTAAAATAGGTATGAAGAATATCAATTCTGTAATATTGGTCAGGTAACAATTAACAGCTTTCGAGAGCTTTTTGGTATACAAATATGTATTATTAGACGTTAATTTAAAAAATGAAATTGCGATAATCGATTATTAAAACTGTTTATATCATTTGGGAATGATAATAATGCATTAAAAAACTGTTGATTTCTAAAAATAAAAGTACAAAAAGTAAGAACCTAATTCTGTTGCATAAAAAAATTAAATTATTATGAATATTAACAAATATGTAATGTTAGGAACCTAATTCTGTTGCATAAAAATCGCTATTAATATCAAACACATTATAAATAAGTGGTTATATTTCAACGCATATGACTTAAAACGAAAGCTATTTTAAAAGACCATGTTAGTATCCATTGCTAAGTAAGTAGATTATATATTGATTTGTATTATTAACTTTAATTTACTGAGTATTTAAATTCACTTTCCTGTATTATAAACTTATTATATTCCTATTGTTAGCGATATATTTTTATTATTATCAGTAGCAACTATTATTATATTATTGTATGTTTATTGTTCCTACAAATTATTACTATATTATTGTTTATTTTACTTTATTAATTGCATAATTCCTTTATCTATTACAAAATACTATGAATAATATTAAACATTTAAACAATATGAATGTGAATTACGTGTTTATTTCTGTGATTTTTAAATGTTTTATAAAGTTATGTTTCTTGTTTTGTTGGCATGATTAAAATAAACAATGATATTAAAATATTAAATTTCATTTATTTTTTATTTGCAGATGTTCCTGCTTGAATGTTTTTAATGAATATTAAGGCACCATCCTTCTCCTTAAACATTATTCTATACACAATTATTTCCTTACGTGGCAGACAACAAAAACGGCAGCACACAACATTATTAGACATATATGTATGAAGAGTTATCTGGATTGTTTAGCAAATAGTGATAAGAACATCACACATATTTAAATTTGTGAAATTTTTGTTTAATGTTTTTATAAACTATGAGATATCGAATTTAACATTTCAGAAAATTCGGCTAATTTACAAAAGAAAATATTTTAACCTTTATACTACGAAATATGACTTATAAAATAAACTAAGTGATACAAATTGAAATTTCTTTAGCATAAAATCTTACTTGAATCAACAACACCAGATTAAAATTGAAAAAGTCAGGATAGCAAGACATATTTATAACTTGGGAGTGATAATCTTGCTCCAGTTGCAATTTAATTTAAATATGAACATACACATTAGGGAAAAGCCACATTCTTGCGAAGTGTGTGGATATTCTTGTTCTCAAAAATCCAAATTAGTGATGCATATTAGAACTCACACTGGGGAAAAGCCACATTCTTGTGAAGTATGTGGATATTCTTTTACTGAAAAGTCAAATTTAGTGAGACATATAAGAACTCACACTGGCGAAAAGCCACATTCTTGCGAAGTTTGTGGATATTCTTGTTCTCAAAAATCCAAATTAGTGATGCATATGAGAACTCACACTGGGGAAAAGCCACATTCTTGTGAAGTTTGTGGGTATTATTTTTCTAAAAGATCAAATTTAGTGAGACATATGAGAACTCACACTGGCGAAAAGCCACATTCTTGTGAAGTTTGTGGATATTCTTTTACTGATAAATCAAGCTTAGTGAAACATATGAGAACTCACACTGGGGAAAAGCCACATTCTTGTGACGTGTGTGGATATTCTTTTTCTGTAAAATCAACATTAGTGACACATATGAGAACTCACACTGGGGAAAAGCCACATTCTTGTGAAGTGTGTGGATATTCTTTTACTGTAAAATCAAAGTTAGTGAGACATATGAGAACTCACACTGGCGAAAAGCCACATTCTTGTGAAATGTGTAGATATTCTTGTTCTGAAAAATCAACATTAGTGACACATATGAGAACCCACACTGGAGAAAAGCCATATTCTTGTGAAGTGTGCGGATTTTTTTTTGCTCATAAATATAATTTAATGAAGCATATGAGAACTCATGCTAGGGAAACTTCGAATGAGAGAGCAGAACTTCGAATGAGAGAGCAGAACTTCGAATGAGATCCTAAAAGAGAAAATCAAGAACTCTGACCTCCCTGAAGAAAAAAAAGCAGACAACAGTTGCTAAGCTGCGATCCCTTTTATCACAAATCAAGAGACACATAACAGAAGACGAAAATAGCATCAAGTATAAAGCCCTAAAAGATGCTGAAAATGATTACCTCCCTATTCAGGAAGGGGAGACTGAGAAAAGACTAAAGTCCAGATGGAGTAAGGACGAAAAGTGGACTTTAATTTGGGCTATGGAATATGTGAAAAGAAAATATGCAAAACAAAAGTAAAGGACAGAATTCTGGAGGGAAATTTTCTTCTATGTCTGTCCATGGAAGAATAATAATCCACATTGTAATTTAACCTCTCAAAAGAACGAGTGTTCCATGAGGAAGAACATAAACAGAAGAGAGAGGAAGTAACAGTTCTACTGAACACAGTGCAACATTTATCGGAAACTACTCAACAGATAACCCTTACAATGTAAAATCCAGCAGAAGTGCATAACTCCATATCAGGAACCCAAATATCCTCTCCACAACATCACTTTCACTATAAAGCAGATTACACATCTCCATCCCCATCAATATGTGAAATAACTCCCTCATCAAGAAAAACTCTATCTTGTGTTTTGCTTCCAGAACCAGATGATGATCAATTGGAAATAGAAGAAGAACTGTGTAACACAATAGAAAAAGATACCAACTTGAGCATGGAAGATAGGCCTAGGTTACCTAAAATACAAGCCTCAATATTCTTTAAGTCATTGATCATCAAAGTCAATATTGCTCTTATAAGGCTTGTTCTAGAAGAAATAGAACTTAGGCAGCTAAATAACGTCACATATGCAGCTGGAATGTACATTGCAACAATATACTTCCTCTGAATAAACACCAAAATAGAAACAAAAACCCTAATGTAACCAAAGCAACTGTTATGTAATGGATGACCGGGACCATCCGATACATAACTGTGAAAATAAACTTCTTTAAAAGAAAAAGACGAAAATATTTGAAAGGTGGGCATCGAATAATCGATTGTCTACCAGTCGAAGCGAAAAAATAATTATGTTGTAAACAGTAATCGGACGACGATTTTTTTTACAAAAAATGAAAGTTTGTGGGGGAGATGGAGGTTTGGAATGTCATATGAAGCTAGCAGGAGGTTGTGGACTCACGTGTGTAAACAAAGTCAATAGTCGGTCAGCTGAAGAGAAGTGGGTTACGATGTCTCTGGGTCAGATGCAGAAATGCATGTGTACAACGAAAACTGAGAAACGTGACCAGGAAATGCATGATCCATTATCGATAACAGAGTGATCGACCAGTGGCGTGGAAAATCACCGAGCAAAAACACATGCTAATATAAAGAGGTGATTTTTGGAGTCCAGCAGAAGAATAAAAAAAGGAGGGAGAGAGAGACGCCGATACATGAGATGTGCGTTGTTGAGAGCATAACGATTCCCCCCTCTCCATCACTGAAACAGAACAGTAAGCCGCACCATTAAATTGTGAACTGTTAAAAATCTCTATGTACAGAACGAGAAAAATAATTCTAACACAAAATATATTTTTATATAAAAAGCCAGCGTGTCTTACGTCTTGATTGGTATGCTGAGTTACGTCTGATCTTTGTGCGCATGTTAATTTTCTTTCAGCCGTTAACATTGACAGCTGACGGTGGAAATAACATAACATAAATATAACAATCAGAAAACTAAACAAAATTGACGATCAATAAAAGATGGCTGCTTAGTTTTGTTGCAGCGGGGAACTTACTAACTACGACTGTTCACAACCTGGGGTCCTCGCGCTATAAAACAAAACCTATTTGGTGCCCGTGAGCCAGTTTGCATCAGCGATGCAAAACCGAACCTGGGGTATATATAATAAAAACTATTTGGTGCTGTTCGACCAGTTCACTCCTCAAGAGTGATAGGTAAGACCTTTAAAAAAAACTCTTACACGAAAAACTATTACACAAAAAACTCTTACACGAAATAACTCTTACACGAAAACAACGGTTACCACACAAACAAGAACTAATTCTACCAAAACAAAGAGAAAAACGCACGCAAGGAAAAGGCAAGGTCAGTGATTTTTTTCAATATTTTTCGTAACCTCGGCTCTAAAAGTTGTGTTGAAAAAAAATGTTTTTCTTTAGTTCTTTCTCATAATTTTAGGGTATCGAGTAGATAATTTTCGAAGATGGAACAGCAGTTCTTTACAGATTTCGCTCAGATCCTAGAGGCTGAACTACGTAGGGAAGGCCATTTCGAACTCTCTGAGGGGAGAGGCGTTATTAGCGAAAATAAAAACTTTAGACTCTCGACAAGCGCACGAATATAGTAGGTGGCTTAGCAATATAGATAAGTATACAGGAATAATTAGACAAACGGAGGAAGAGAAATGTCAGTTAGCATTATTAACTACGGCTGGCCCAGTGGGACAGTTTGTTTCAAGTCTGCTAACCAACAATGCGAGTTTGGCATGGGTAGACTTGAAACGAGCTTTAGATAATTATTTTGGAGTCCAGGCAAATCCTACCAAATTTATGAGGGAGTTGGCAAATATTAGTCTAAAACCGTGGAGTTTCCCGATAGTACTAGTAAAACAGAAAGACGGAACGAAGAGGTTCTGTGAAGATTTTAGGGCCCTGAACAAGATAACAAAGAAGTATGCCCGAGCGCTACCAGTAATTGATGATATACTAGCTTCGTTTGGGTCAGCAAAATACTTCTCAAAGTTTGATTTGAAATCAGGGTATTGGCAGGTAAAGTTGAACGAAAAGGATAAAGAGAAAACCGCGTTCACCTGTCATTGAGGACTGTTCCAATTTAATGTAATGCCATTCTGACTTGCTAACGCCCCAGGAGTGTTCCAGGAGCTAATTTCCGTAGTATTACAGGGACAGGAAGAATTCGCCGTGCCTTATTTGGATGATATTTTAATATTCTCCAAAACAAAGAAGGAACATGTTATGCATATAGAAAAGGTGCTAGGTAGTTTACGTAAGTTTACGTAAGCATAACCTCGCGTCGAAGTGTGAGATTTTCGCCAAGGAAGTGCAATATCTGGGATTCAGAGTGAGTGAGATAGGTATCCAGCCAGATGGGGACAAAGTTAAAGCGATTCAAGCAATTTCGACCCCGACCACTGTGAAGCAGGTTCGATCCTTTATAGGCATTACATCCTATTACAGGCGGTTTATCAAGGATTTTTCCATAATTGCCGAACCGTTAATTCGGTTAACTAGGAAGCATGCACGTTTCTGTCAGTCTGCTTTTAATCGATTGAAATTGAAGCTTGCAGAGATGGTGACGCTGGCATACGCGGACACTAGCAAAGGATACAGACTATACACAGATGCCTCCGATTATGCGATCGGAGCATCCTTGTCTCAAATGGTCTACGAACTAGAGGAGGGTCGGGAGATAGAGAAACCCATTTATTTTCTATCTGATAAGTTGTCAGATACCCAGACTAGATGGTCAACAATAGAGAAGGAAGCATATGCGATTCACTATGCCTTAAATAAGTTGAATCACTACTTGCACAGTGCTACGTTCATCATCTACACGGATCACAGACCATTGGAGTACTTGCTGAAATCTCTGATACAGGATAGAAAAATACTGACGTAGGCTTTAAGTATGGCTGCCTACGATTGCACCATACAGTACCTGAAAGAAAAGGATAACGTCTGTGCGGATCTCTAATCCCTAGCGGTAAATGCGAGTCGGGATGAAGACGATCCTCCAGTAGAGATAGACGATAGGAATTATACGGTGAGTGTGATAAACTCGAATCGTTTTGAACGAAGAGAGTTTGTATCGCATAGGGATGACGAAGACTCACCAGTAGAAAGCGAGCGTCCTACACTATCAGGTTTGGATATGTGTAAAGAACAAGATGCCGACAGTCAGATCGTCGAATTAAACAAACGGATGAGGAGCGGTAAAACGTCCAAGATGGAAAAAAAATGTACATCATAATGGACGATATCGTATATTATTTATCACAACCCGACGATGATCCAGTAGTTAGATTGTATATCCCGTCACATTTGAGGATGAAGGTACTGAATCAATACCATGATGAGAATGGTCATATGGGCGTGTAGAAAACGTTCCATGCCATTAAACAGAAGTATTTCTGGTCTGGTTTGTTCAAGAAGGTGAACGAACACATAGGGAAGTGCGTCCCATGCCAGACCAGAAATGTGAGGAGGCAACAACCTCAAATGCAGGAGACCGACATGCCTTCTTTTCCTTTTGCTAAGATTGAATTGGATATTTCCAGACCCTATCCGAGGACTTTGTCAGGCAATCAATACATAGTCACGTTCATCGACATGTATAGCGGTTGGCCTGAGGCTTTTGCTGTGCCTAATAAAAAGGCAGAGACAGTGGCGCATCTCTTAATTGAGAAGATATTTCCCAGATTTGGTGCACCATTGCAGTTACTTACGAATAACGGACCGGAGAATGTTAATGGAATCATGAAAAGGGCTTTAGAAGCGCTTAATGTTGATCAGGTGACCACCTCATTTTACCACCCGCAAAGTAACGGGAAAATAGAAAGATTCCATAGGACGATGCATGACGTACTAGCAAAGAAAATATTGGACAATGATCGTTCGTGGGACATGTACTTGAACCAGATGCTGGCTGCTGTAAGGTTTCATGTCAGCGAAACAACAAAGTTCTCCCCCTATTACTTGCTTTATAATAGAGACGTTGTCTTGCCGTTAGACAACATACTGAGGCCTCATAGAATTTACTACGGGGAAGAGGATCACGAGATCGCTCTGCAGGACATGCATCGGACCTTTACATTAGTCAGAAACAATAAAAAGAGAGCTAGGAAGAAAATGGTAGATAGGGCCAACGAGAAAACGAAAGCAGTCGATTTTCAAGTTGGTGATTTAGTTTATTATAGAAATCATAGGAAAAAGGGAAAGCTAGACGTAAGATGGTCTCCATTTTATGTAGTAATAGAGAAGACGGGGCCAGTCTCGTATAGGATTAGAAGTCAACTGACAGGGGCAGTAACAAAAGCCCATGGGAAACACCTTCGAAAAGCAGAACTGGAGGAATGGAATATCCCCAACGAGCAAGAGGGCTGTAGAAAAACTACCCTGTCAGCACCGGTAGAGGAAAGTAGTTCCGATACTGAATCCTCTAGTGGGGAGGAAGAAAATTATCCCCAATAGAGCTGTCGCCATCAACGGAAATCCCCAAGTCAGGAAAACAGGGTCCCGTTGATGGAACGGAAAATAATAACATGCAGCATGACGGTTGAAAGGGCTAAGGAAGTTAACAAAACATCTAAGGACGATATATTGAACTTAGTGCCCAGGTCGTGCGGTGTTGATTATGATAATAGGGACCAGCCAACCGTGGCTAGGGCTAGCACAGGGGTTGGGAACTCAGATTATAATCAAGCTGCGGGTCGGGAGCGCGAAACAGGATGTTTAGACTGGGTAAGGAAGTTACTCTGTGGATTTTAGACAAAATCCTTATTGTTAACCTACTAACGGGGGGGGGTTCTCGTTGCAGGAAAATGGGAAAAATTATATGGTGGTTGGTGTGGCTTCCAATATTAGGGAGTTCGATGTTGCTACTAACATTTAGGATCCTGGCGTTCTGATCGAAAATTTGTACTATATGCTGCTCACATTTTAAAAAAGTAATTAAAATGTTAGACTCATATTAAATTAATTAGTCATTATTAATTAAAGGACCGAGGTAGTAGAGAATATTGGACAAATTAACCACTTCGTAAATTTGCAGCATATATTTCGCTGTTATACCGAAGAAAGACCTTATGCTTTCTTGTGTTGCTGTTTTATTATTATTATTTTTTTCTCTTTTTTTCCGTATGGAATCCATCGGAAAAAATTGTGACATTTGTAAAAGAACGTTGTATTGTGAAAAAAAACAGAAAAAAGGAAAAAAAATAAATGATAATAAGGGAGGAATGTTATTAACGGATGTCTGGGACCATCCGATACATAACGGTTAAAATAAACCTTTTTAAGAAACTCGAAAGGAGGGCATCGAATATCGATTGTCCACCAGACAAAGTGACAAAAATAATTACGGCGTCAACAGAAAAATCGGACGACGATTTTTTGTTTACAAAGTAAAGTGATTGTGGGGCAGATCGCATATTTTGCTGGAATGGGACATTCCTTTGCGAGAACAAAGAAAGATTGGAATGTCCTGGAAAAAAACAATTATGGTCAAGGCTGGAATGTGTTGTAAAGACACGTGCAATAAACAAAAACAATAGTCGCCCGACTAAGAGAAAATGGGTTACTGGAGATCTGGGTCAAATGCAAGCAATGCATTTTGTAAACAAAGCTAAAACTTGCCTGGGAATTGAAGAATCAATTAACGACAATAAATGAATTAACCAATCAAATACAAGCCAGTGGAGACCGTAATATTGGAAAAATACGGGAACAAAAAAATCCTATGAATATAACGATGTGATTATTGGAGTCAGAGAGCAGAAGTAGGTCTGAGGACCGCCGAAGGACGTGCGATTGTCGAAGTGAAATCGCGTTCTCCCCTCTCCGATCGCTCAATGAAAGGAAAGCCAAACCGCAGAACTGAACTATTTGATAAAATGCATGTAACGCTTTAGTTAACAATACACTTTTATACGAAAAGCACTCGTGACTTACGTCTTTCCTTTATGTTCTGAGTTAAGCCTGATCGTTATGTGCATGTCAAAACTTTGTTTCAGATACCGTCGTTTTTTTGACAAGATGGACAATTGATAAGTCAGCTTGAATGAAAAATGCCCGGTCAAGGGGGAAATAACCATGCTGCCTTAGCAGTTGCTATGACAACCGTTTAGCTCGGGTCGTAAACAAGTTAAACTAGCGGACGATCAATGAAATTGACGGCCACTACGTTTTTGTTACAAACCTACTAACTACGACCGTTCCCAACCTGCGCAACGTAAAATGAGTTCAAGCTTTATGCCACCTGAAATACACAATAGTTAAATTACTACTAAACAAATCTCAAATCTATAATCTGGCAAGGTGCCGACTAAAGTTAAAATATCTCTTCAGCATAGCTAGCTACAAGGTCATATGAGCTAATGACTGTGGAGCTACTATTACTAAGGTTTACAAAATTAACAAGCTGGAAACGCCATTAGACCAAACCAAATATTGTCCTGGAATTCACCAAAACAATAAAGTCCACAAAAAAGACATAATATAGTTTAATAGTTTATTGAGAAAACGAATTAGTTAATACCAATTCGCTTACTTGAAGCATTAGAAGTTGGAAATAATGAAATATAAAATATTCAGAAATCAAATGCAACCCTTTCCTTCCCACTAGAACCAACAAATTATATTTGATTTCATCACACGAATGTAAATATCTTTTAAAGAGATATAATAGATGAAATAAAGTAAACACTCAGTTTATATGAACAAACCTTCATTTGCACAAATCCAATTGAATTAAACAATAAAAAAAAGTTGATGTTGATATCGACAATTTAATGTCTGAATAAAACTCACAAAGTTTATAGAAAGAATTAATAAGCAATGTAATGCCCATTCAATAAAACACAATTGTTTTATATGGCTTCGGTTTTCAAAATATGGAGGAACGAGAAATTCTATATTCGAGACTCAAGTACAATTGTTTTATATGGTTTCGCTTTTCAAGATATGGAGGAACGAAAAATTCTTTATTCAAAACTTAATTACAATTCTGCTCCAGAAGAAATAATAGCTATTACTACGACCAGCAAATTACTAATTAAAATTAGTTTATCACCAAAAATGTACATATCTCAAAAGATGTGATAGAACTCAAGTAAAAACTGCCATTTTGAAACAAATGATTAATTTACAATTACATTTCCATAGAGATCTATAAAAATAAAACAGTTTTACATATCAAGAAGTATGATAGAACTCAAGTAAAAGCTGCCATTTTCAAAACATTAAAACAGTTGATTACGTTACAATTAAATTTCCACAAAACCTATTTAATAGGTAATAAAAATTGACGTTGACATCAAAATGAGATTTTGTTTATCTTTAGAGATCTATAAAAATAAAACATTTGAAACAAAAAAATGCTGCCAAATTCTCAAATCTTGAATCGAACAAGATATAGAGGAACAAAAAATTCTTTATTCGAAACTCAAATACAATTCTGCTCCAGAAGAAATAATACCTATTACTACGACCAGCAAATTATTAATTAAAATTAGTTTATCACCCAAAATTTACATATCTCCAAAAATGTGATATAACTCAAGTAAAAGCTGCCATTTTCAAAACATTAAAACAATTGATTACTTTACATTTAAATGTCCATAAAACCTATTTAATAGGTAATAAAAATTGACGTTGACGTGAAAATGAGAGTTGATCTTTAGAGATCTATAAAAATAAATCATTTTTAGAGATTATAAACTTTAACATTTACCTTAGTTATGACAGTATGTTTTCAAGCTGAAAATTTGGTTATATTGTAAAGCTTATCAAAACTAAGTATTTTATACCTACTACAATAATTTAATGCACATATTTAAGAAATGAAATATTTTTATCACTATTTAAAGCATTGTAATTTGGATTTTATTTCGGCAAACACATATTGAATTTTCTTATTAATATCATCAATATTCTGATAAAATTTTTATTCAATTATTTAATGTTATTTGATTTGGATTTTATTTTAACAAACACATATTGAATTTTCTTATTAATATCATCAATGTTTTAATAAAATTTTTATTCAATTATTTAATGTTATTTGATTTGGATTTTATTTTAACAAACACATTGAATTTTCTTATTAATATCATCAATATTTTAATAAAATTTTTATTCAATTATTTAATGTTATTTGATTTGGATTTTATTTCAACAAACACATATTAAATTTTCTTATTAATATCATCAATATTTTAATAAAATTTTTATTCAATTATTTAATTTTATTTGATTTGGATTTTATTTTAACAAACACATATTGAATTTTCTTATTAATATCATCAATATTTTAATAAAATTTTTATTCAATTATTTAATGTTATTTGATTTTGATTTTATTTCAACAAACACATATTAAAGTTTCTTATTAATATCATCAATATTTTAATAAAATTTTTATTCAATTATTTAATGTTATTTGATTTGGATTTCATTTTTACAAATACTACACGTTTACTTAATTGTCTTTTGGATACCATTAATATTCTTGCAATAATTTTTTTACAATTATTGTAATATTTTCATGTTTTCTAATTTCATTGTCATCCTTCAATTGTTCTGTATTTTTTTATTCTATATTTTCAATTAGATTTGTATAAGTATTTCTCGGCTGAATAACCTCGATATTCTGAAAATAAAGTTATTTATCACCGTATAACTTTGTTCTTTTATTGATCATAATCTATCCCCACCATAATAATAATGTAATTTATAAATTTAAATGTAGCTGCATTGTGGACTACGTGGGTCGGATGTTGTTATGACTTCATAGTAGAGTTCAATTGCGCGTAACTAGCAAAATCAGGAATAGAACTTATCTACAGATTTTTTTTATAAAAACAACCGGTTCTTCTATAGCTGAACATTTGCTTCAAAAGCCGGCGTGTGCCACGAAATTTAGCACTGACTTATTCACAATTCTATGTCATGCTCATTCGATCTATCACCTGGAGATCTTGGAGACTATTCACGTTCGTTCGAAGAAACCTTCTCCTGCAAACAGAGGAAATGTCTCTTAGGTTTGAACGTGATCAGTCTCAAAGTGATATTAAACGATAATTTTAAAAAGAGGCAATGCGGATGAGTTTTAAAAGAAGAGGCAATTCCTCTAAGGGAAGTAACTCTATTTTACTAAATACGACGGTTGAAAAGAACTTGCTTGTGAAGAGTGCGACGTTTGCGAGAAGAAAGAACTGATTCGTTTTACTTTGAAAAGAATTTCTGGCGTTTATATCACTTAACACAAATTACTTAGCCTGTCGCAGCACGAGGGAGGAGAAAGCTATCTCGGCAATTATGGCTTTCGGTCCAAAACTCATACTTCTTGTGCGCTTTTGCGCATGCTCGTCACATATTCAATAATAGCAAGGACACCCGGAGTAGCTTGGGATCCTATAAGACAATGAGAAAAATTTTGAACATACCTGTTATTCTTAAGACAGAGGAAGTTTTTATGGCTATGAATCATTTGCCATCTATAGCAAAAGAATACGTTACCTACCTGTTTTCTTATTAAGACAAATTGTAAACAATAAGATGTGAGAGCAAGTATCTGACTCATTTGTTTTGGTTCTGTTGTTGGTATGGGGGATCCCTGATTGTAGATGGATTCCCTTTATCAGAAGGCTGTTGATTGTCCGACAGATTATAGTGGTAGGTAGCGTCTAGAAGGGCGTCATCTGCAGATCGTACAGCTTAATGAAAACGATCAATGATAAGGGCATGTTTTATGAGCACATTTAACACATTAAAAGGAAGCACGCCAAAAAGCAGGTTACGAACATTATATATATACAAGGAATATTTATTGAGACAGAATATTACGAACATTACATATATACATGGAATATTTATTTACACAGAATATTACAAACATTACATATATACATGGAATATTTATTTACACAGAATATTACAAACATTACATATATCCAAGGAATATTTATTTACACAGAAGATTACGAACGTTACAGAGTGTTTGTATGCATGTGAACTAACATGAACGTAGATAAAATATCCGTTGCATGCTTGTGTGAATGAATTTATGCAAGAGTTCATATTATATGTTGGAAGTCCATTGTATGTTTAGGAGTTTTAATTATACATAAATGTTTAATTCTACCTTGTGGAAGGGAAACAATTCTGTCAAGTCGTATTTAAGGGGGTGTGTCCCTTACCTGAACAATAAGAAACATGATGTCATGCCGTAGGCAAGCGAGGGAACAATGAGACATGTTGTTATCTCGACGTCTCGAATGCAAAGATGAAGACGAGAGAGAAAAAATGGAAGAGGTAACATAGAATGCCACCTGTTGGCAAAGCTAAGATTACCGCAAGGGCGGTAACCGGTGCATATAGAAGGTGCATGTATAGATGTTTATGTAGTTTTATAAATGCCTGTTAGATTTGATAGGGTGTGTTCCTATAGCGGTAAGTTTTAAGCACTCAAGAGCATTTATTCAATATTTTGAATAGCAGATTCATTGGTTCAAATTTCAAACACTTGAACATTTATTCAATATTTTTGAATAGCAAATTCATTGGTTAAATTTTCCAGCACTCGAGCATTTATTTAATATTTTTGAATAGCAGATTCATTGGTTCAAATTTCAAGCACTCGAACATTTATTCAATATTTAGAATAGCAAATTGATTGGTTCAAATTTTAAGCACTCGAGCATTTATTTAATGGCTAATTTATCTCCGGGTAGTAAGGTGTCGATTTTAAAGATTATTTTTAGGATGTTGACATCGGGGATTACTATTGTTCAATCTAAAAACGTGTATTGGTAATTAATCCAATCCATGCTTAGATTTGTTTGTTGTTTTCTACAAACATAAATAATGATCTTGTTAATCAAATGCTTCTTCATCCCAAAAGAGTATGTGTTGTAGTATACTGATATATATATATATATATATATATATATATATATAATAAATTCCGCAGCCAAACAACGTCGCACCCCACAAGAGCAATGACAGTCAAAGAACTGGAAGTCCAAGACTCGAGTTTCGCCCTCATTTGGGCCCATCAGTTAGACACATCCGAACTCAGGATTCGAAACCCAAGCCTCTTGCGCTCGGATGTGTCTAACTGATGAACCCACATGAGGGCGAAACTCGAGTCTTGGACTTCCGGTTCTTTGACTGTCATGGCTCTTGTGGGCTGCGACGTTGTTTGGCTGTGGAAGTTATTATATACACTCTCTCACATTCTGAAAATCATATATATATATATATATATATATATATATATATATATATATATATATATATATTAGTCATCCATATATATATATATAACATGCATATATATGTGTCAAATTGTATAGCATGTACATAACCGTGTTCATGTTAATATGTCTCTGGATGTATGTATAGTGTTCTCTTTTCTGTTTTGTTAGTATACAGCATTTATGGTATTCTCTGTACATATTAACCATGTGTACAACTGGAACAAATAACATACCCTTGCTGTCTTGGTGGTTTGTCATGCAGAAGGAATACATTTCCTCTGAAGTAATATTTTCATATAAATTTATTTCATGGCTGATACTTCTGTCTCAGTTGCAGACAATTCTCTGTGTGTTCTACATCCTTACTAATTAGTCTAAACACAGATGAATTTGTTATGACGATTAGTCTCTAATTAGTCTATCTGCTTACATGAATTGCAGACACAAAATCTGTATCCAAGTCTATTGGCCAACCCAGACTCTGGTTAGGCCAACTCTGACTGACGTTCTCTCTAACTAGATGATGTATAATAACGTTTCTTTGTTCAGCATTTACGTTACCAATCAAGTCATCGTATTGTTTATTGTATATAGTATTTTTATTTCCAAGTTTAAAAAATCTATTTGTACGAATTTTATTATCTTTATCTTTCTGAATCAAATTCCAACTGTTATAATTTATTTTGTAACATTTTCCTTTATGGAAATATTTTATATTGAATAACATATAACAATCGCAGTGTTCTCCCGCTTTATCAACCGCTACCAAGGAGTAACAAAATGCAACAATATTTGGTAGTGAGACAGTATATTAACCTGTATTCTTTAATTGTCTCACTCGTTGTGTCTATGAAATTTATATTACATTTTACTATCCATGCTTGTGACAACTTTATCAATAACCAATATAGTGAAACAATACAAGAATCGATGCAACTCTAACATTCCGCCTTGTAGTTGACGTCAGCTGAGGCAAACATTTGGTGTGATGTTCATTCACCATTTTCATTTTGGGATCAGAAGAACATTTGATATATTGGCCTATGCTTACTATTGAAGCACGGTATGCATGGTTAATTTCAGTGAGCCCTAAGCCACCTTCTCTCCGTGATAAGTACAGCCTGTCACTGCACTGATGTTTGTAAATGACTCTATGAAGGGCCAGCATTTTCCGAGTTTGTACGTCAACGCAATTGATACGGTTATGTGAACAATTGATTATGACAAATTCATAAAAGACAACGGGTATTGCCAATTGATTGATGCCAGTAATTTTTCATGTTCAAGTGTCGCATTCTCCTCTACCCCCAGGCATTTATAGACAGCATCTTCTCCAAGATTTTCAATATGACCATTTTCAAGATTAAGATGTTCTGATGCTGTCTTTCTTCCTTTCTCTTTGGTGCACTTAGTGCATTTGTCAAGTCCAAACTCCATGCATGTTTTCTGTGTAATTTTTTACAATGCCTATCAGAGAGACAAGTTGTTTCTCGGATTTTGCATAGTTTCAAATCGCCCATAAAGAGTAGATGGTTTACTCTTATATTTTCCTCCTTCCATCTGTCCATGCTGAGATTGTATCCAGCATCGGATCGTTTAAGTAGCTTACTTACTGGACGCATTGTGAGGAAGAAAAGGAGCGGTGAGAGGTTGTCTCTTTGGAATATTCCTCGCATGATCTAAATGTTTCGGGTCTGTATATTTCCATCCGTATGCTGTAGCGTAATTGAGGTGCACCATCTGGCCATTTGTTTTTGAAGGAATGATCAGTGTGATAAACTGTTAAAGGGCTTTTTGTAATCAATCCAGGCCATTGACAGATTTCTTTGTCTTCTTCTTCAGTCTTCTAATATGGTTCTGTTTACAAGGTGTTGGTCTTTTGTGCCTCGCTTTTTCCTCGTACACCCCCTCTGATCACTTTCGAGGTAATTACCAGCAATCAGATGGTCGTATGTTGCATCAGCGATTATCCATATTAGAAGATTCTTAGTTGTTGTGAAGCAGCCGATTGGTCGATATTTGTTAGTCATGTGGGTGTCCGCATTTTTGGGGAATAAGTGATATACAGCCGAAAGTAATCGAATTAGGCGGTTCTTCATCACGACTGATGATTCTACTGAATAAAAGTGATGATGAAGTGCGATCAGTTTTTTCAGCCAGAAATTTGGTATGTTGTCTATTCCTGGGGTTTTGAAATTACTGTATCAAGCTACTTTCCTACAGACAGCTTCCTAGGTATTTTTTAGAGCTGGCCTCTTTTCGTTATCCTTATTCGACTCTTTTATGGTATTTATCCAATTGTTTTCTTTATGTACTTTAGTGTCCTCATAGAGTGGCCTCCAGAAGTTTTCAACTTCCACTTACGTTATTGGGGAGCTCACCTTTATTTCTTCTCTAACAAGGCCCCTATAAACCATTCGTGGGTTTATTGCAAAAAGTTGATTTATTCTGTTTGCTTGAAAGTTTTGCGTTTTGTTTTTATTTATGTGTTGGGGTAACAGTTTTAACTGAATAAACCATACTGTCCCGTGTGTTGTATGATTTATTTCACTCAATGTTGCATTAATTGGAGTGATCCTTGTGAGGGCATAATTGACTTTTAAAACACGCATCTTGTAGGCTTTATTCATTTTAATTTTTAACAGTCTTTGCCGATCTTCAACAGTCAGACTTTATTGCTCTAGTTCCACCTGTTCCCAGTCCAGTGTCACATGTTCAAGTGGGACATAGTGTTGGTATGTCTGCCCATATTTAAATTGTGTTGGGTCTGTTGGGAGTGATTCCTGGAGAGATGTTGCATTATAAGATGGAGTGACACGTAGGGTATATTTCTGGTTTGTTTTTTGTAGACATCTTAGACTGGGACTTGTTGGCATTGTCTCTAGGAGCTGTGTCAGGTGAGAATGTGTTGTAGTGTCTCCCTGTTGGGTTTGGCAGATCTTGGGTATAGGAAGGGGATTAGTGATTGAGCAACTATTGTTTTAAGCAATTTCCTGGATATTTTTTTAGCTGGGATATTTGCTTCACAGAAAGACGTTCCTCAGAAAAAAGATTTCTGACATGTTAACTTTTCCTTCTAAATCTCTTTCTTGTTTGGGCAGTGGTGTTTAAAAGTCTTTTCCATTGCTTACAAATGTCTGTTAGTTTTTTTATATTTTATTTTGGCATATTCAATTGACCAAATCCTCTCTACTCCACTGGGTTTGGGCAAATTCAGCAGGGTTAGATTTGGTAAAATCAATCGCTGCTTCACTAAAAGCTTTCTTCTTGATTGACTCTCTAACATCTTTTGCGAGATATTTATGTACTTGGGATATAATTGAAAGTAAGTTTCTAGTTGTAGTTAGTGATGTTTTCTCTTTTGCTAAGGTTGAAGATTTAACTAGAGACTGAAATACTGTAGCTTTTTCCTCCCCCATTTCTCATACCTTGAGTATACGAAACAGTAAAAAATAATTTTCTTTTTTTTGTTATATTGTCTTTTCCTCGTAGTCTTTGTTTGGTCTAACCGGATTACATGACCAGAATTTGAATAATGTGGTAGAGTGTCCAGCTTAGTGCTGTTATTTGTGGCAACATACATAGGAGAAGATGCACCGTTATTTTCCTATGACTTAGTGATTAGCAATGCTGAGGTGATCTTTTTATTCTTGGCGACATCCTGCCAGTTTGTTGATTTAGTTTTTTTTTCATTTTCATTTGAATATTTGATTAGGATTAACTTTATATTGAAAACTGAAAGTATCCTCATACCAGAGACCCTGCTAACCCCCTGTACATTGAGACCGAAGACACCCGAGGTTGGTATCCAGTAGGCATTCAATTCTCCACAGTGTGAGTTCTCATATTCGAATTTAAATGAAAATGAAAAATAAAATTAAATCATCAAACTGGCAGGATGTCGTCCAGGATAAAAAGATCCCATCAGCATTGCTATACATTGGGTCATTGAGGAAAATACCGGTGCACATTCTTCTAGGTGTGTTGCCACAAATAACAACACTAAGCTGGGCACTCTACCACATTATTCAAATTCTAGTCCTGTAATCCTAAGCACTGGGCCATATGAGGAAAATAACGATGCACCTTCTTTGTGTGATGTTTCCACAAATGAAAACCCAAAGCTGGACACTCCAGCAGACCAGTCAAATTCTAGTCCTAGAATCCCTCAAGACCAAACAGGAACCACTAAGAAAAGACACTATAACCAAGTCAAGTGATCTCTTGAGGAGAAAAAAATATTCTTCACTCTTTCGCATACTGCAGGTATGAGAAATGGGGGGGGGAGGAAATGCTCAGTATTCTAGGCTCAATAAAAACTTATCAACCAAAAGAAAAAAACAACAATAACCACAACTAAGAACTTAGTTTAAATTGTATCGCAAATACATAAATATCTCCCAAAAGATGTTAGAGAGCCAGTAGAATAGGAAGGAAAAATGGACATTGATTTGGTCAAGGAATACGCAGAAATAAAATACCAAAAACTCATACGGTTGTAAGCAATGGCAAAAGATTTTTAAGCAGCACTGCCCAAACAAGAAGTGGATTGAGAAGGAAAGTTTAACATGCCAGAAATCTAATTTTCTGAAAAACAATTTCTTTCTGGTGAGCAAATATCCCAGCTCACAAAAATGTCCATGAAATGGATAAAAACATTTGCCCAATCAGCAATCCCCTCCCTATACCCAATATCTGCGAAACAAAACAAGAAAACACTACAACAAATTCTCACCTGACACAGCTCCCTGACACAATGTTAACAAGTTCAAATCTTAGATGTCTACCAAAAACAAACCAGAAATATACCCGACATGCCACTCCATCAAATAATGCAACATCTCCCCAGGAATTACTCCCAACAGACCCAACACAATTTAAACATGGGCAGACATACCAACAGTATGGCCAACTCAACGTGACATTTAACACGGACCAGTTGGAACTAGAGGAAGAGCTGGCAAACAGGATAAAAATAGCACGATGTCTAGCTGTTGAAGATCGGCCCAGACTGGTAAAAAGTCAACGATGCCCTGAAAACTATCATGCAACATATGGGGCAGCATGGTTCATTCAATTAAAACATGGTATTACTTCAACACGAGTAAAGGAGGAAACATAAAGGCTAAACCATATAACCCAGCTTGGAAACAAAAACCCCAGCAGAGAATAGAGAAAGTCCGAAAGGAAACTGCCCAGATATATGCATTCCTATCCTGTGAACCCCCAGGGAAAAAACTAAATAAGAAGATAAATAAGTTGAAAACTTATTATTCCCTCCAAGACCAAGCACAGCTTAGAGCTAATATGGCAGAACATCAGGCTGATAAAATCCTTAGCTGCACAAATAAAAAATAAAACCAAAAACTTTGAAGCAAAAAGGATAAATAAACTTTTAGCAACAAACCCAAGAATTGTCTATAGAAGCCTCGTTAAAGAAGAAATAAAATTAAGGACACTAAAGTACATAAACAACAACTGGATTGATACCATCAAATAGGAAAACGTAAAAAAAGACTGTCTGCAGGAAGGTAGCCCAATGCAGTAATTTCAAGACTCCAGGAATATACCAAATTTCTGGCTGGAAAAACTGAGCGCACTTCATCGTCACTGTGCCAACGCATTTAATAGAATCATTAGTGGAGAGGAATAGCCGCTTGAGTGGCTTACTGTAGGCAGTTCATCACTTATTCCCAAAAATGAGGACACCCCCATGGCTACCAAATATAGACCAATCTGCTGCCTCACAACAACCTACAAGCTCCTAACAGGGATAATCGCCGATGCAACATACGACCATCTGATTGCTGGTGATTACCTGAAAGTGAGCAGAGGGAGTGTACGAGGAAAAAGCTAGGCACAAAAGACCAACTCCTTGTAAACAGAACCATATTAGAAGACTGCAGGAGACGACAAATAAATCTGTCAATGGCCTGGATTGATTACAAAAAGGCCTTTGACAGTATACTTCATTCCTGGATACTTCGCTATTTGGAGTTGTACAATGTGCACACTGGTATTACATCATTCCTTCAAAAACAAATGGCTAGATGGTGCACCTCAATTACATTACAGCACACGGAAGGAAGGATACAGACCACAAACCTTAAGATCAAGCGAGGAATATTACAGGGAGACACCCTCTCACCGCTCCTTTTCTGCCTCACAATGGATCCATATAGATACTTAAACGATCTAATGCTGGATACAATCTTAGCATGGGCAGAAAGAAGGAAACAAATAAAAGAGTAAATCATCTACTCTTTATGGACGATTTGAAACTCTATGCAGAATCCGAGACACAACTTGTCTCTCTGATAGGCATTGTTAAAAATTATACAGAGGACATCTGCATGGAGTTTGGATTCGGCAAATGCGCTAAGTGCACCATAAGGAAAGGAAGAAAGACATCATCAGAACATCTTAATCTTGAAAATGGCTCTATTGAAGACCTTTAAGAGAATGCTGTCTATAAATACCTGGGAGTGGAGGATAATGAGACACTTGAACATGGAAAGATGAGAGAAAAAGTGCAGGGAGAATACTTCAAGCGAGTTTTTAAAAAATATCTCATCAGAATTATCACCAAAAACCAAATTACTGCCATCAATCAAGTGGCAATACCGTTTGGTCTCTTATGGATTTGGCATAATCAATTGACCACAAAACTGCACAATAGCCTTGACGTAAAACTCGAAAAATGCTGGCCCTTCATAAAGTCATTTACAAACATCAGTGCAGGGATAGGCTGTACTTACCACGAAGAGAAGGTGGTTTTAGGCCTCACTAAAATAAACCACGTATACCAAGCCTCAGTGGGAAGCATAGGCCAATATATCAAATGTTCTTCTGACCCCAAAATAAAAATGGTGAATGAACATCATACCAAATGTTTGCCCAGCAGACGTCAACTACAAAGGTCGGTGATAATTTCAGTGGTAAAACACTGGACAACACAATAGAATATGACAACCCAGCAACCCTAATCGCCCGAAAGAAGAAAAAGGAGTATACAAAAAGGGAACTGAAGACACGACTAGAAGGATGGCAACAACATAAGAGAGCAGGTACACTCATGGAAGAAGTGAACCAAAACTATATTGACAAAGAGGCTTCACTACAATGGCTTAAAAGTGACAAATTTCCTTTTGATGAAGAACGATTAATTAGAGCTCCACAAGATCAAGGCTTACTCACAAATGGATTTAAGAAAATGGCTGCTCTACAAAAAACCGACCAATGCAGACTCTGTCACTCAGCTGTTGAAAGCCCAAGCCACCTAATGTCTGGGTGCAAGATCCTTCTAGCCGATGGTCATTACACTGCTCGCCACAACAAAGTATGTAGATACTTACATTGGAAGATCTGTGGAGAGATGCAACTAGATAGGTCGTCGAACATCTGATAACATGAACCACCACCGATAACATCAAATGGAAAAGTGACAGTGTTCTACGACAAAGACATACAGGCAGGCAGATACATAAAAGACAAGACCATCAAACCAGATATTGTAATATGGAACAAACCCCAAAGGATGTCACCGTCCCAAATGATTTTGGCCTCAAAAGAGCTGAACGGGAAAAGATAAAAAATATCAGGACCTAAAAATGATCTAAAAACGACATGGTCTCTGAAAGAAATAAACATTATACCGGTTGTGATAGGAGCAACTGGCTTAATAAAAAAGAATCTTCATAAATACTTAGAAGCAAATCCCTGTAAGACCAAGCTGTAACGAAATACAATTAGCAGCCACAAAGGGAACAGTATCTAATATTAAAAGAGGCCTCGGATATAAATTAAAACCATAACAGAATCAAGTGTTAGCTCCAAAAGGGAGCCCCTTGATCTCTTAAAACTTACTTAAGTAAAAAAAAAAAAAAAACGAAAAGCCATATTCTTGTAAACAATGTAAAAATTATTTTTCCCAAAAATCAATTTAGTTACCCATATGAAAACACATTGGTGAAAGAGAGAACTTGAATGCCTAGTAGACACTGTCCTCGAGTGTCCAAGGTCTCTCTGTACAGGGGTTCCTCAGAACAACCTGGCATGAGGATACTTTTTCCATAGAAGTAAACCCTGGCCAAATATTCAAAGCCACATAGTATTTACTGCCCAAATAAGATCTCCTCACTATGGCTAACCCACCTCAGCTTTTACGAGGATTAGTGCACCTTCGCCAAGTGATGTTACTTCAATTAATAGCACGAAGCTGGATACTCCACCAGACTAGATAAATTCTTGTCCTGGAATCCAGTAAGACCAAGAGACCAAAATAAAAGATATACTACAACGTATGAAAATGGTTAATTGGGGAGAGGAAAATTATGTTCTCAACTTCTTTACGAACTCAATTTTTGAAAGATAAAGACCATAAAAGACAAGACCATAAAGCCAGATATAGTAATATGGAACAAGCCCAAAAGGACTGCACTCATTATCGAGGTCACAGTTTATAACGACTTTGGCGTTGATAAAGCAGAACAGGAAATACAGTTGACCAGAAAAGAATAAGATAACTGAAAATGATCTAAGAACGACAAAAATAAACTTTATACCGATTTTGGTACAGGCAACTGGCTTAATAAAAACGAATCTTGTTACATAAATGATCCTTCTACCGCTCCACTCACTGTTGGTACAATTCTCCATCTATATAAAAGCCAAGTACGTCCAAGGATTGAGTACTGTTGCCACATCTTGGCTGAAGCTTCAAAAAACACTATAGCCTGCCTTGACAGAGTACAAAATAGACTTAGTGGGCGATGCCCTTTTCTCTTCCCTGCAACCTATCTCACACAGGAGAGACGTTGTGAGCCTTGCTTTGTTTTATCGTTACTTCCATGGCAAGTGCTCGTCTGCGCTTCAATCGCTGGTCCCACCTCGACGATCTATCACGAGAAACACCCGTCTAGCTGAAACCACTGTAAAAAATTGCCCCCACTCTTTATCTGTGCCAAAACCGAAATGTAGATTCCATGAACAAAGCTTATTTCTTAGAAGTACACACCTGTGGACCTCTGTTACGTCTTCCTGTTTCCCTTCTGACTACAACCTGGATGCCTTCAAGTCCAACATAAACAAATTCCTGATGAACCGCCCCCTTGAGTAAGACACTTTATCAAATCTCAACACTAACGTACTGTACACGCAATAACCCGTATCCCTGAGTGGCCTCCTGGCCTTGATAAGTGGTGATAACCTTGTAAAAAAATTATGAATATTTCCTTGCAAATATATATCGGTTTCTCATCAATAAAAAGCGACACAATACTATAATAGTAACAGACAACTTCCTAACAAATGCAGACGAATCTTGTCTTACTAAAATAAAAAAGCTATTTGCCTAACTGGTTTCATACAACATATAATATTATTATCTGTCTTACTAAAATAAAAAGCTCTTTGCCTAACTGGTTTTATACAGCATATAATATTATTATCTGTCTTACTAAAATAAAAAGCTATTTGCCTAACTGGTTTCATACAGCATATAATATTATTATCTGTCTTACTAAAATAAAAATCTCTTTGCCTAACTGGTTTCATACAACATATAATATTATTATATGTCTTACTAAAATAAAAGCTCTTTGCCTAACTGGTTTCGTACAGCATATAATATTATTATCTGTCTTACTAAAATAAAAAGCTATTTGCCTAACTGGTTTCATACAACATATAATATTATTATCTGTCTTACTAAAATAAAAAGCTATTTGCCTAACTGGTTTCATACAACATATAATATTATTATCTGTCTTACTAAAATAAAAAGCTCTTTGCCTAACTGGTTTCATACAACATATAATATTATTATCTGTCTTACTAAAATAAAAAGCTATTTGCCTAACTGGTTTCATACAACATATAATATTATTATCTGTCTTACTAAAATAAAAAGCTATTTGCCTAACTGGTTTCATACAACATATAATATTATTATCTGTCTTACTAAAATAAAAAGCTATTTGCCTAAATGGTTTCATACAGCATATAATATTATTATCTGTCTTACTAAAATAAAAAGCTATTTGCCTAACTGGTTTCATACAATATATAATATTATTATCTGTCTTACTAAAATAAAAAGCTCGTTGCCTAACTGGTTTCATACAATATATAATATTATTATCTGTCTTACTAAAATAAAAAGCTATTTGCCTAACTGGTTTCATACAGCATATAATATTATTATCTGTCTTACTAAAATAAAAAGCTATTTGCCTAACTAGTTTCATACAATATATAATATTATTATCTGTCTTACTAAAATAAAAAGCTATTTGCCTAACTGGTTTCATACAATATATAATATTATTATATGTCTTACTAAAATAAAAAGCTCTTTGCCTTACTGGTTTCATACGGCATATAATATTATTATTTGTCTTACTAAAATAAAAAGCTATTTGCCTAACTGGTTTCATACAGCATATAATATTATTATCTGTCTTACTAAAATAAAAAGCTATTTGCCTAACTGGTTTCATACAGAATATAATATTATTATATGTCTTACTAAAATAAAAAGCTATTTGCCTAACTGGTTTCATACAACATATAATATTATTATATGTCTTACTAAAATAAAAAGCTATTTGCCTTACTGGTTTCATACGGCATATAATATTATTATTTGTCTTACTAAAATAAAAAGCTCTTTGCCTAACTGGTTTCATACGGCATATAATATTATTATCTGTCTTACTAAAATAAAAAGCTCTTTGCCTAACTGGTTTCATACAGCATATAATATTATTATCTGTCTTACTAAAATAAAAAGCTCTTTGCCTAACTGGTTTCATAAAATATGTGAAATATTATTATCTGGAGTGTAGATTTAAAAAGATCAACAAGTTGTTGCTTACAAAATAGAGCTGAATCATTTCAATAAATTTTATCGGTTTTTCCTCAACCATGGCTCATAAAAGACGTCACAACCGTCATCTTCATAACAGTGAGAGACTAATCTTCATAACAGTGAGAGACTAATCTTCATAACAAATACATCTATGAAATGTTATTGTTTGTAGTGTAGCTTAAAAAATAAAACAGGATGAAGGGTGAATTGTTTTTATAGCAACAACCAGTTATTGCTTAACAAGATCATTACTGAGGATTAAAGAAAGCGGTAAAGAATTCTAAACTTGGATTGGATTGATTATCAATGAAAATTCACACTAAGCAAAAATAATGAAGAGTTTTAATTGATATTGAATATAACTATGTTACGAATGTAAAACGTGAAATGCCAGAGCAAAGAATAACGTCCGGAATGTCAGAGTTGCATCGATTCTTGTATTGCAAAATTCCGACAGAATACCTATCAATCTTCTGGTGGAGAAAACCATATCACTTCATAGCAAATCTAAATGTTGTTTCGCCATTAATAAGGATACTACAGAAGCATGGTTACTAAAATTAAATATAAATTTCATAGCCACAACGAGGGAGAGATTATTGAACAATACAGGTTAATATACTGTCTCACTACCAAATATTGTTGCATTTTGTGACGCGTGGGCAGCGGTTGCCAAAGCGGGAGAACACTGTGATTGTTATATATTATTCAATAGGAAATATTTCAATAAAGGAAAATGTTACAAAATAAATTATAACAGTTGGAATTTAATTCAAATAAATCAGGAAAGGATGTTGCAATGCAAATTAATCAAAATAAACTCCGTACAAATAATTTTTTAAAGCTTGAAAAAATACTATATACAATAAACAATACGAATACCTGATTGGTGACGTAAGATAATTAACAAAGAAACGTGTTATCATATAGTCATCTAATTAGAAAGTTAGTCACAGTTGGCCAGTAGATGTGGATATAGATGTTGTGTCTGCAATTCATGTAAGCAGATACACTAATTAGAGACTAATCTTCATAACAAATTCATCTGTGTTTAGACTAATTAGTAAGGATGTAGAACACAGAGAGAATTGTCTGCAACTGAGACAGAAGTATCATCCATGGAATAAATTTATATGAAAATATTACTTCAGAGGAAATGTATTCCTTCTGCATGACAAACCACCAAGACAGCAAGGTATGTTTTTGTTCCAGTTGTAAACAGGTTTAATATGTACAGAGAATACCATAAATGCTGTATACTAACAAAATAGAAAGCAGAACACAATACATACATCAAGAGACATGTTTGAAATCTTCTGTGTAAATAAATATTCCTTGTATATATGTAATGTTTGTAATATTATGTGGAAATAAATATTCCTTGTATATATGTAATGTTTGTAATCTTCTGTGTAAATAAATATTCCTTGTATATATGCAATGTTTGAAATCTTCTGTGTAAATAAATATTCCTTGTATATATGTAATGTTTGTAATATTATGTGGAAATAAATATTCCTTGCATATATGTAATGTTTGTAACCTTCTGTGTAAATAAATATTCTTTGTATATATGTAATGTTTGTAACCTTCTGTGTAAATAAATATTCCTTGTATATATGTAATGTTTGTAATCTTCTGTGTAAATAAATATTCTTTGTATATATGTAATGTTCGTAATATTCTGTGTAAATAAATATTCCTTGTATATATGTAATGTTCGTAATATTATGTGTAAATAAATATTCCTTGTATATATGTAATGTTTGTAATCTTCTGTGTAAATAAATATACCTTGTATATATGTAATGTTTGAAATCTTCTGTGTAAATAAATATTCCTTGTATATATGTAATGTTTGTAATATTATGTGGAAATAAATATTCCTTGTATATATGTAATGTTTGTAACCTTCTGTGTAAATAAATATTCCTTGTATATATGTAATGTTTGTAATCTTCTGTGTAAATAAATATTCTTTGTATATATGTAATGTTCGTAATCTTCTGTGTAAATAGATATTCTTTGTATATATGTAATGTTTGTAATCTTCTGTGTAAATAAATCTTCTTTGTATATATGTAATGTTCGTAATCTTCTGTGTAAATAATTATTCCTTGTATATATGTAATGTTTGTAATCTTTTGTGTAAATAAATATTCCTTGTATATATGTAATGTTAGGTGTATCAGAATTTTTGTAGGAATTTTTGACACCCCTAACACGAAACTGAGAATAAAATATAAAAATCTCGTAATTTCTCTGTTAAAAGTGGGTTATTTATTTTCTTTATGGATTATACTTCCAAAATAAACTATTAAAGTTGTTTTAAAAGTAATAGAAATATTTCTTTTTTTTTAAACAGTAATGAATTTTCCGAACTCAATAGTTTTCAATTTTTAAACTTTAAAATTCTATCAAAATTTTTCTATTGATTCTATTTTTACAATATTTTCAGGGTCAGTGTGAAATTTTATGTTCTTTCCAATAAAATGAATATAATAGTTTAGACAAACTTTTTTGTTTAATTCACGCCCCCCACTTTCAAATTTCTATTAAAAAGTAAATAATTTACTTACTGAAAAGTAAATAATTAATTTACTCACAAATTGAAGAGAAAAGGTTAATAATATATTAAAATTTAAAACAAAACAAACGTAGTGTTTTTTTAGAATTTTACCTGTAATGTTTGAAGTTTAAAACTTTTTTTTAAACCACATTATTTGTTTTTTTTTCTTTTTTTAATGGAACCTTGGTCCTTGCTCCTTTAATTAAAAAAAAATTAGGGCTTGAATTACATTTTTCGATTAGTTATAAGCTTGGAAAGACAGGGGGTCGAATAATTCACGCCTCCCATTTTGAAATGTCTATTAAAACGTAAATAATTAATTTACTCACCAAACTTTTATATATCACAAATTGAAGAGAAAAGGTCAATAAATAATATATTCAAATTTAAAACAAGAAAGTAGTGTTTTTTAGAAATTTATCTGAAAAGTCCGAAGTTTTAAACCTTAAAAAAACACGTTGTTTTTTTGTGTTTTTTTTTTTAATGAAACCTTGGTCCTTGCTCCTTTAATTGAAATAAAAATTAGGGCTTGAATTACATTTTTCGAGGAGTTATAAGCTTGGAAATATGGCGTAGAATTTCTGACAAACCTAATGTAATGTTTGTAATATTATGTGCAAAAAATATTCCTTGTATATATGTAATGTCTGTAATATTATGTGTAAATACATATTCCTTGTATATATGTAATGTTCGTAACCTTCTGTGTAAATAAATATTCCTTGTATATATGTAATGTGTGTAATATTATGTGCAAATAAATATTCCTTGTATATGTGTAATGTTTGTAATCTTTTTTGTAAATAAATATTCCTTGTATATATGTAATGTTTGTAATCTGTATAAATAAATATTCCTTGTATATATGTAAGGTTCGTAACCATTTGTGTAAATTAATATTACGTGTATGTATGTAATGTTTTAATCTGTGTAAATAAATATTCCCTGTATATATGTTGTAACGTCCTAAAGAATAAAGGAAGATAACGTCTGGTGTCTCAAGAGTTACAGCCCCTGGTTACATCCGGGGATAGTGAGTTTGTATATTTACCAAGTACGATTTCGGATGTTCGTTTTTCTCTTTCTCCTAAATCGCTATCCATCCCTTAACCTCACAACAGTAATCATCGATATTTAACAAGTATCGATTACTTACTACACTTATCATCACATTGGCGACGAGGACAGAGTTACTTAATCAGAAAATAAATACAAGAAAACACGAAAAAAGGTGTCCCACGTGTTGCAAAACAAATATGGCTACACTTCCTGGAACACGACTAAGAGTCAGAAGCCAAAGCAGCAAGATGGACAGAATACATTAGCAGATTAAAGAACTATTTAATCATCGCCAATGACATAGAAAGTGATAAAAGACAAAAAGCAATTCTGCTAACATTTGTGGGTGAGGCGATGAACCACCTCATTGTGGAGTTTTCAGCCGAACAGACCAGACCGGGAGAAAGCGAAACCCACTTTGACAAACTCATCTCAGCTGTGCAGGACAATTTTAACTCACAAAATAACACTGAATGTAACCGGTTCGTATTTCGTAACATCAAACAAATTACATCTAATGTAGAGGAGATTTATGGAAAATAAAAAGAAGCAGCAGCTACGTTAGGTGTATCAGAATTTTGGGGAAATTTTTGACACCCATAACACAAAACTGCGAATAAAATATAAAAAAACTCGTAATTTCTCATTTTTTAAGTGGGTTGTTTATTTTCTTTATGGAATATACTTCCAAAATAAACTATTAAAGTTGTTCAAAAAATATTAGAAAGAAATATTTTTTTTATTTTTTCAAAAGCAGTGTTTGGAAAATGCCAGCGCGCCTTACTGCAGCAATTTTTTACGTAATGAAATCAATTGAATTTTACGAGTTAAATATTTTTCAATTTTTAACGTTTAAAAATCTATAAAAAATTTCTATTGGTTCAATTTTTTTCGATATTTTCAGGGTCAATGTAAAATTGTATGCTCTTTCTAATAAACCGAATATAATATTTTAGACAAAAGTTTTTTTTTAAATCAACTATCCCCCTCCATTTCAAATTTCTATTAAAAATTAATTAAATAATTTATGTACCAAACTTTTATATATTACAAATTGAAGATAAAAAACCAATAAATAAAATTGAAAACCAAAAAGAATGGTCTTTGGAAATTTACCTGTAAATTCCAAAGTACAAAACCTTTTTTTTAAACCACGTTGATTTTTTTAATAAAAGCTCATGTTATGCTTGTATCTTCAAGTAAATACCAGCCGCATGCAGCAATTTTTTTCTATTTTATTCTATGTTTTCTTTTTTTAGATATTAAAAAAAATCAGTCGATAAAGAAGTATTCCCATCGATACGAATCGCTCTCCCAACAGCACGTGTCTGCCCTCTTCTTTTCCGGTCGACCCCACCTGGCCTCTCGCCACCAATGTGGCACCGCACAATCTACATGTCAGCAATACGAAACTCTTTTCAAGAGATGTTCACGACTCTTTTCTTTTTGCAACCCGAGGGAATTTTCCCAGCTTTTATATCATCCTATCTAGAAAAAAAGGAGAAGGTAGGAAAAAATAGCTTCTCCCATCATGCGCTGCCTTCCCAAGATGCCCTTCGTGTATATAACTGAGCTAGCCATCTTTTCCTTCTTTCCCAAAGAGCGATGTAGATACGCCTGGTACGTTTTTTTTCTAACCATATACCCCACACGCCCCCTGATCTTCGAGATCAATAGGACACTTCATAATCCTTCATCCTAGCTGGCCTTCTCCTCTAACGGTGAGGCCTCTGGGGAACAACTTCTTGGAGGTTGACGTTTTCATGTTCACTACAGACATTCTCGCCCAGTTGTAACGAACCACAATCATTAAAATATTTGATTTCATTATCATTAACATATTTGATTTCATTATCATTAAAATATTTGATTTCATTACCATTAAAATATTTGATTTCATTACCATTAAAATATTTGATTTCATTATCATTAAAATATTTGATTGCATTATCATTAAAATATTTGATTTCATTATCATTAAAATATTTGATTTCATTACCATTAAAATATGTGATTTCCTTATCATTAAAATATTTTATTTCATTATCATTAAAATATTTGATTTCATTACCATTAAAATATTTGATTTCATTACCATTAAAATATTTATATTTCATTCCCATTAAAATATATATTAGTTGTGTATCTCTATTATAAACGTCGCTTTTGTAACCTGTTTTTCGAAACAGTTTGATCTTACAGGGATTTTGTCTTGGTATTTTTCATAGTTTTTTAATAGTTCATTTTCTCTTAAAACAATCTGTGTAATGTTTATATCTTTACTAGACGATGTCGTTTTTAAACGATGATTTACTCATATTGTATATTTTACTTTCACTGTATAATGACAATATTGTATGATATTTTACTTTCACTGTATAATGACAATATTCATTTAAATTATTTTTATAAATCATGAGGCCTCTCAAGCGTGTTATTTCATCTTTCTGAGTATTATTTTGAATTTGTGTTTTATGTAATGTCTCATATGAACACACGCACATTCTTAAGACATATTTTGCAAATAATTGTTTTATTTATGCCTTTAATAATTGTCTGATAAACCTGATAAAAATAAAAACAAGAATATTCACATATTTGCCAGTGAAGAGTTCCCATGTTTAACTTTTATTTCTTAAAAGAAAATATGTACACATAATTCACTAACTTTTATTTGTTAAAAGAAAATATGCACACATAATTCACTAACTTTTATTTGTTAAAAGAAAATATGTACACATAATGCACTAACTTTTATTTATTAAAAGAAAATATGCACACAGTAAACTGAACGTGACTTTTTCCTTTCTTGTTTTAATGGTCTTATTACTTTGTTTCTGTTGGCGAAAGATATTCTACTGGATGCCAAACATTATTCAATTAGTTTAGTAACTCCATTGGAGAGATCATTTTAAGATTCGAACCATGCGTTTTAGTGACATTGTTTGTATTTGTCTTGCACTTGGTTCATCGGGTATATTTGCCAGAGTTTGATATTCTTTTTCATTAGCCCAGTGCTCCTATGAAAAGTGGAATGATTGAAGTCTTCTAAATGTCTAGTAGTCTTTGTTTTGTCTTGCAGGATTCCAGGATTAAAATTTGACTGATCTGGTGGACTGTCCAGCTTAGTGTTGTTACTTTTGGCAACATACCTAGGTGAAGGTGCACCATTATTTCCTCAGATAACCCAGTGCCTCGCAATGCACATGGGATCTTTTTATCTAGTGAAACATCTTGCAAGTTTTTTATTTAGTTTTATTTTTCATTTTCATTTAAATTCAAATATTTCATCAGGGTTTACTTTAAATTCAATTTTCCCCAGTGTGAGTTCTCATATGTGTAACTAATGTGTATTTTGCAGAACAAGAATATCTACACACTCCACAAGAATGTGGCTTTTCTCAAGTGTGAGTTCTCATATGTGTCACTAAATGTGATTTTTGAGACCAAGAATATCCATACACTTCACAAGAATGTGGCTTTTCCCCAGTGTGAGTTCTCATATGTTTCACTAATGTTGATTTGTGAGAAAAAAATATCCGCACACTTCACAAGAATGTGGCTTTTCCCCAGTGTGAGTTCTCATATGTATTACTAACCTTGATTTTTCAGGAGAAGAATATCCGCACACTTTACAAGAATGTGGCTTTTCCCCCAGTGTGTGTTCTCATATGTGTCACTAAATGTGATTTTTTAGAACAAGAATATTCACAGACTTCACAAGAATGTGACTTTTTCCCCAGTGTGAGTTCTTATATGTCTCCTTAATTGTGATTTTTTAGAACAAGAATATCCACACACTTCACAAGAGTGTGACTTTTCCCCAGTGTGAGTTCTACTATGTTTCACTAAGTTTGATTTTTCAGTAAAAGAATGTCCACACACTTCACAAGAATGTGGCTTTTCTCCAGTGTGAGTTTTCATATGTGTCACTAAATGTGATTTTTGAGAACAAGAATATCCACACACTTCACAAGAATGTGGCTTTTCCCCACTGTGAGTTCTCATATGTGTAACTAATGTGTATTTTTCAGAACAACAATATCCACACACTTCACAAGAATGTGGCTTTTCCCCGGTGTGAGTTCTCATATGTCTCACTAAATGTGATTTTTTAGAACAAGAATATCCACACACTTCACAAGAATGTGGCTTTTCCCCAGTGTGAGTTCTCATATGTGTCACTAAATGTGATTTTTGAAAACAAGAATATCTACACACTTCACAAGAATGTGGCTTTTCCCCAGTGTGCGTTCTCATATGTGTCACTAATGTTGATTTTTGAGAACAAGAATACCCGCACACTTTACAAGAATGTGGCTTTTCCCCAGTGTGTGTTCTCATATGTGTCACTAAATGTGACTTTTGAGAACAAGAATATCCACAGACTTCACAAGAATGTGACTTTTCCCCAGTGTGAGTTCTCATATGTGTAACTAATGTTGATTTGTAAGAAAAAGAATATCCACACACTTCACAAGAATGTGGCTTTTCCCCAGTGTGAGTTCTCCTATGTTTCACTAACTTTGATTTTTCAGTAAAAGAATGTCCACACACTTCACAAGAATGTGACGTTTCCCCAGTGTGAGTCCTCATATGTCCTACTAAGTTTGATTTTTCCGTAAAAGAATGTCCACAAACTTTACAAAAATGTGGCTTTTCCCCAGTGTGAGTTCTCATATGTATCACTAATGTTGATGTTTTTGAAAAAGAATATCCACACAATTTACAAGAATGTGGCTTTTCCCTAGTGTGAGTCCTCATATGTATAACTAAATTTGATTTATTAGTAAAAGAATATCCACACACTTCACAAGAATGTGGCTTTTTCCCAGTGTGATTTCTCATATGTATTACTAACTTTGATTTTTGAGAACAAGAATATCCACCCACTTCACAAGAATGTTGCTTCTCCCTTTTTGTTTTATTTTACTTCAGTCGAAGTTCTCAGAAATCAAGGGACCCACAACCTGGGGCTAACACTTTAACTCTATATGAGATACATAGATATTCGAATGTTCCATATAAGTTCTTTATCTCTCCAGCACAGTGTGAGTTCTCATATGCTTCAGTAAATATGATATGTATTGATTCATAACTAAATTAAATGCTCAGTGACCAAGATGCTCACTACCAAGTTATAAACAATATGTCATTTTATCCAGACTTTTCAGTTTTAATCTGGAGTTTTTTTATGCAAGTCAGATTTTATGTGAAATAAATTTCAATTGTTTTAACTTTTCATTTATTTGATAAAAGATATTTTGTAGTGTAAAAGCTAAAATATTCTCTTTTCTAAATTAGCAGATTTTTATGAAATGTTAAATTCGATATCTCATTATTTATAAAAACATTAAACAAAAATTCACAAATTTAAATATGATGTTCTTATCACTATTTGCTAAACAAGCCCGATAAAATAACCCTTCTCACATGTATGTATAATAATGTTGAGTTCAGGTTTTTTTGTTGTCTGCCACGTAAGGAAATAATTGTATATAGAATAATAATATTAATAATAATAATAATAAAAATAATAATAATAATAATAATAATAATAATAATAATAATTATGTATAGAATACTGTTTCAGGATAAGGATGGTCACTTAATATTCAGTAAAAACATTCAAGTAGGAACATCTGCAAATAAAAATAAATGAAATTTAATATTTTTATATCATTTTTTATTTTAATCGTGCCAACAAAACAAGAAACATAACTTTATAAAACATTTCAAAATCACAGAAATAAACATTTAATTCAAATTCATATTCTTTAAATGTTTAATAATATTCATAGTATTTTGTAATAGATAAATGAATTATGCAATTAATAAAGTAAAATAAACAATAATAGATTAAGAATTTTAGGTATAATAAGCATACAACTACCATCGTTGCTACTGAACAAAAGACGTCAAATAACAGATCTTCACATGCGGACTGTTTCCAGGAGATTTAGTGTAACACCTGGGTCGGTCACACGCCAGCTGATCGTGTTATAATATTGTTTAAATGTTAATATATAAGGAATTATTCAATAAATCGAAATAAACAATAATATAGTAAGAATTTGTAGGAACAATAATACTATTGTTAATAATAAACTAATATATTGCTACTAATATACATGCAACTAGCATAGTTGCTACTGAAATTAATAAAAATATATTGCTAACGATAGAAATATAATAAACAATAATACAATAAAAGTGAATTTAAATACTCAGTAAATTAAAGTTAATAATACAAATCAATATATAATCTAGTTACTTAGCAATGGATACTAATATGGTCTTTTAAAATAGTTTTCGTTTTAAGTCATATGTGTGGAAATATAGTCGCTTATTTATAATGTGTTTGATATTAAACTGGATATTTTAATAACATCACATATTTTTTGATAATAATAATAGCGAATTTAATACAACAAAATTGGGTTTTATATTTTTTACTTTTATGTTTAGAAATCAACAGTTTTTCATTCAACGAATTATTTCACCGAACGTTTAATATTCATAATAATTTAATGCAACTGGGTTCTTTTTTTACTTTTATTTTAAGAAATCAAAGTTTCTCCATTCATAACGAAGTCCCTGAACAGAGAATCGATGAAGATCAACAAATCAAACAAGTTAATCTTTGTTTCTGTATCTTGTCGATATTTAATGTGCATTAATTGTCAGTCATGTTTTGTGTAGACAGAGCGGCAAGCACTGCTGATTGTAGTGAATTCGTCCTTACAACCAGCTTGTTAACGAGTTTAAAGTATTTCTCCCTTTACCGTTGAATGTTTTGAGGGTTGTTAATGTTACACCTAATGTTTTATCTGCTGCAAACAATTTTGAATGTCGTTTATATAGTGCTGAGATGATATTAAGTAATAAAATTAACAGTAAGTTTCATATTTAAAATATATGATAATTCAATGAACGCTGAGTATCCATATTGTCATTAAATATCATCTTTACTGTTTCTATAGCAAATTTTCCCCGGACATTAAATTAAGGTTATGTAAATAAGAACTGCCTGTCTTTAAACTTGAATCACAAATTTTAATTATTTTTAAAATTTATGTTTTACAGAATAGTAAAAAAAATGTGCAAATTGAAAAAGGTTATAAACTGATATTTTGTTTCATATTACTAACCATACGTCGGTTTCAATAAAATTAGCTATTCTGCAGATTGGCGAGGCTTTGTTTTTATTTTTCAGCTACCACTATCCATTTTGCATATAGTTTATGGTGTTCAGGCCATAAACGTCATAAAATTAGTTTGAAGTTTTTAAGAGCTCTTTTACAGAATAATAAATAAAAAATTGATACAATTGTTACATATAAAATACCAGACGTAGTTAGCAATAAAGTTAGCTAATGTGCAGCTTGACAAAGTATAGTTCTCATTTTCAGCTACCAATATCCATTTTGCATATTGTTTAATTTTAATACTCAGTAAATTAAAGTTAATAATACAAATCAACATATAATCTAGTTACTTAGCAATGAATACTAATATGTTCTTTTAAAATAGCTTTCGTTTTAAGTCGTATGTGTGGAAATATTACCGCTTATTTATAATGTGTTTGATATTAAACTGGATATTTTCCTAACACGACATATTTGTTAATACCCATAGTAGCGAATTTAATACAACAGAATTGGGTTCTTTTTTACTTTTATTTTAAGAAATCAAAGTTTTTTCATCTATGAACAGAGAATTGATGAAGACCAACAAGTCAAACAAGTTAATCTTTGTTTCTGTATCTTGTCGATATTTAATGTGCATTAACTGTCAGCCGTGGTTTGTGTAGATAGAGCGGCAAGCACTGCTGATTCGTCCTTACAACCAGCTTGTTAACTACTTTAAAGTATTTCTCCCTTTACCGTGGAATGTTTTGATGGTTGTTACACCTAATGTTTTATCTGCTGCAATCAATTTTGAATGTCGTTTATATAATGCTGAGATGATATTGTAATAAAATTAACAGTGGATAAGTAAGGTTCATATTTAAAATATATGATAAGTCAATGACCCCTGAGTATCCATATTGTCATTAAATATCATCTTTACATTTTGTATAGCAAATTTTACCCGGATATTAAATTGAGGTTATATAAATAAGAACTCTATGTGTTTAAAGTGAATTGTATCCATATTGTCATTAAATATCATCTTTACTGTTTGTATAACAAATTTTACCCGGACATTAAATTGTATTATGTAAATAAGAACTCTATGTGTTTAAAAGTTATGTTTTACAGAATAGTAGAAAAATTGTGCAAATTGCAAAGAAGTTTTAAACTGCTATTTTGTTTCATATTACAGACCGGTTGCAATAAAATTAGCTATTGTGCAGATTGGCAAGGATTTGTTTTTATTTTTCAGCTACCACTATCCATTTTGTATGTAGTTTATGATGTTCAGGTCACAAACGTCATAAAATTGGTGTTGTGTTTTTAAGATCTCTTTTACAGAATAATAAAAAAAATTGTTCAAATTAAAAAGAAGTTAACACGCTATGTGATATACGTATATCTGTACGTGATGTTGCGAAGCTAATCAAAAACCTTGATTCGAGTAAAGCAACTGGCCCTGATGGTATTCCAATTATAGTACTCAAAAAACTTCAACCTGAATTAGCGCCCATACTTACAAAACTGTTTAAACGTTGTCTTAAGGAGAATAGTTTCCCATCTCCCTGGAAAATCTCATCAGTATGCCCTGTATTTAAGAATTCAGGTGATCGCTCACCCCCCTCTCAGTACAGGCCAATAAGTCTCCTGTGCGTCATGAGTAAGTTGCTAGAATCTGTGTTAAATACAGAAGTAATCAAACATCTCAACAAAAATAACCTTCTTAGTGACACTCAATATGGTTTCCGTTCTGCTAGATCTACAGCAGATGTCCTTACAGTTATATCGCATAGGATTAGCAAATCTCTCGACCGTGGCAATCTTTCTAGGGCAATTGCTCTTGACATATCTAAAGCCTTTGATAGGGTATGGCATAAAGGTTTACTTCATAAGATCGCTAGCTATGGTATAGCTGGAAAAGTCTTCTCAATTATTAAATTATTTCTTTCTGATAGGTTCATAAGAGTAGTAGTTGAGGGGCAAAAATCAGAAGCTCACAGTATTAATGCCGGTGTCCCTCAGGGATCCATCCTGGGCCCAACTCTTTTCCTGATCTACATTAATGATCTTCCAAATCATATCCTTACATCATTTGTAGACATTTATGCTGACGACACTACCATTTATGGTACCACAACTAAGACAGTAAACGACCAAGTTCTCTCCGATTCTCTCTCCTCTGATCTTGAGCACGTAGTACAATGGGGAAAGGAGTGGCTGGTTACTTTTAATGCATCTAAAACCAAGCTTCTCTCTTTACATCATCAACATTCTAATTCACATTTGTCATCAATTGAAATGAATGGCTCTAGTCTTCAGGAGGCCTCAAGTTTTGACAAGCTTCTGGGCTTGACCATTACTCCTGATCTTAAATGGAACACGTATATCAAATCTGTTGCCAAGGCCGCTGGAAAAATGGTGGGATCTTTCTATCGATCCGGTAGATATCTCACTGCTGATGCTATTCTCTACCTATATAAGAGCCAGGTACGTCCAAGGATGGAATACTGTTGCCACATCTGGGCAGGAGCTGCTAGAAAGGACTTGTCCTGCCTTGATAGAGTTCAAAATAGACTTCGTAGCCTCGTAGGAGATGTCCTTTTCTCCTCCTTGCAACCTCTATCTCACAGAAGAGATGTTGCAAGTTTGTCTCTGATGTATCGTTATTTTCATGGAAAGTGTTCAACTTAGCTTCAATCTATGGTCCCCCCTCGCCAAACTTTCACAAGAAACACTCGTCTAGCTGTAAACACTATCAATAATTTCCCCCACTCTTTATCTGTGCCTAAACCTAAACGTAGATTCCATGAACAAAGCTTTTTTCTTAGAACTGCACGCCTGTGGAATTGTCTTCCGTTTTCCTGCTTTCCGGCTGACTACAATATGGTTGTGTTCAAGTCTAAAGTAAATAAGTTCTTGATGAGCCGTTCCATATAAGTTATTAAATTTACCAAATTTTCATTACTAATGATTACTATATTGACCAATTTCTACTGTACACTCTTTAACCCTTATCCTTGAGTGGCCTCTGGGCCTTGATAATGTGGTGATGCCTTTGTAAAAAAAAAAAAAAAAATATTGATATAATGTTAAAATACCAGGCGTCGTTGGAATAAATCGTTGCTAATGTCCAGATTGACAAAGCTTAGTTCTCTTTTTTCAACTGCAACTATCCATTTTGCATGTGGTTTATGATGTTCATGCCTGATGGTACGACGTCATAAAATTTGTAATGATGTAAGAGTTGTTTAGAAAATAGACCAATAGTATCTTGGATAATTTGTATTATGTGTATAGGAGTGTGTAACAATTTACCTGCCAAACCGATTGACCTTTAAAATGTTTATGTGTTGTATCAATACTAATTCATCTTCACATAATAATCAGACAATATATATATTGTGCGGTTGTACTTCATTGTTAGGTGATTTTTGTGTGTGGTTTATAAAGTGCAAACTTAAGAGGTGTAAAGTTATTTAATTAGAACTAGAGCACAAGTTGTTCACGGAAGAAACTTTACAGAATTTTATGATCTCCACAGAATATGTTCTTACAAAGTGTTGAAAACTGTTGGATTTAAATTTGCGACCCAAGTTTTTAATAGTTTGTGACAGTTTTTCATAGTGTGTAACAGTTGTTTTTTTAAGTTGTTTCCCCACAATAATTAATATATTTTTTCAAGTTTAAGAAAAGTTTTAAAAACAAATGAACACATATCCAAGAAAATGGCAGAAACACTAGAGGATGACCTCCAATCCGTAGTGGAATGGGGACAAAAATGGTTGGTCTCATTCAATGCTGCTAAGACTAAGCTTGTTTCCTTCAATAACTACAAGAAACCTTCTCTACCACCAATAGCAATGGCCAAGAACACATTGCCTGAAAGTACTTCTTTTAAACTCCTCGGCCTAACGTTTACAGGGAATATGAACTGGAATAGATACATTGAGAGCATTGCCAAGGCTGCTGCAAGGAAGGTTGGCTCCCTCTACCGTGCTAGAAAACTACTTACGCCTGCCAGTATCCTATACCTCTATAAGGCAACCATTCGCCCATGTATGGAGTACTGTTGTCACATCTGGGCTGGTGCATCTGCTGCTTGTCTCTCGCTCCTGGACAGGGTTCAAAAAAGAGTCGCAAACCTGATAGGTCCTGAACTGTCATCTGGGCTTCAACCTCTGTCCCATCGACGAGATGTTGCATCCCTCTGCCTGTTCTACAAATACTTTAATGGTGAATGCTCTGACGAACTGCAAACACTTGTACCTCCCCGACGTAACTACCCCCGACAAACCCGACAAGCTACTAAGTCTCATCCCTTTACAGTGGAGATCCCTAGGTGCAAGAAAGCCTTTTACTCCAATAGTTTCTTCCCCAGAACTGCGGGTCTTTGGAACTCCCTTCCGGGATTCTGCTTTCCCAACTGCAATGATATGCAGAAGTTCAAGTGTAATGTTAACAAACATCTTTCTACTCTTCTCCCTTCATAATGACCCCGCTAATTAATTCCCTAATAGTAGCCCCCTGCTTCAAAGTGGCACTGTGCCTTGTTTGGGGTGAAAATTGAATTAAAAAAAAAAAAAAAAAAAAAAATTATTATAATTTTTTTGAGTCATTGAAAATTGTACGTTTGAAATTTTATATACCTACGTTTGATTTATGTTTTTTCTGCAAAGGAGTCACCATTTATCAAGGCCAAGAGGCCACTGGGGGATAGGGGTTAGTAAGCATACAGTGGTCAATACGACAATTTCATAATAATTGTTAGTGCACATTTGATTAATTGGATTAAGAGGAACGGGTCATCAAGAATTTGTTTACATTGAACTTGATAATGACCATATTATAGCCAGCCGGAAAGCAGGGAAATGGAAAAGAGTTTCACAGGTGTGCAGTTCCAAGGATGAAACTTTATTCTTGGAATCTGCATTTCGGTTTGGGCACAGATAAAGAGAGGAGAAAATTATTGATAGTGTTTACAGTAAGGCACGTGTTTCTCCTGAAAGTTTGGCGAGGGGAGGCTATAGACAGCAGCTCAAATGAGCAATTGTCATAAAATAATGATAAAACAGAGACAAGCTCATACCGTCTCTTCAGTGAGAAAGAGGTTGTGTGGAAGATAAAATGCCATCCCCAGTATGAGGCTAAAAAGTCTATTTTGAACTCCATAAAGGCAGGATAAGTCTTTTCTAGCACCTACTGCCCACTTGTGGCAACAATACTCCATCCGTGGACAACCTGGCTCTTACATAGAAAGGGAATTGCATTAGGAGTGAGATATCTACTTGAGTGGTATAAGGATTCCACCATTTGACCAGTGATCTTGGGAACAGATTTGATGTACATGTTCCATTTCAGATGAAGAGTAAAGGTCAATCCCAGAAATTTGTCAAAAAGTGGGGTCTCCCTAAGATGAGAGCCATTCATTTCAATTGATGACAGATGGGGATCAGAGTGTTCCTGATATACAGATCGAAGCTTGGTTTTAGATGCATTAAAAATAACCAGCCACCTCTTTCCCCATTGTACCATATGCTCAAGATCAGAGGAGAGAGGATCAGAGACAACGTGGTCGTTTACAGTCTTTGATGTACTGCCATATACGATAGTGTCCTTTGCATAAATGTCTACAAATGATCTAAGGATATGATTTGGAAGATGATTGATGTAGATTATGAAGACAGTTGGGCCAAGGAGGGACTCAAGCATTAATACTATGAGCTTCTGATGTATGCCCATCAACCACTACTCTTATGAACTTATCAGAGAGAAATTATTTAATAATAGAGAAAACATTTCCAGCTATACTGTAACTGGAAATCTTGTGCCATAGACTATTATGCCATACTCTATCATTTGCCTTTGCTATGTCAAGAACAGCTGCCCTACAAAGTAAGCCTCTCTCAAGAGATTCGCTAATATTATGAAATATAACTGGTAGCACATCTGCTGTAGATCTAGCAGAACGAAAACCATATTGTATGTCACTAAGAAGTTTATTTTTGCTGAGTTGGTTGACTACTTTTCTATTTAACACAGATTCCAGCAACTTACTCATGATGCACATGAGACATAGGTCTGTACTGAGAGAAAGATGACCAATCACCTGAATTCTTAAATACAGGGCATACTGCCGCGGTTTTACAGGGTGTTGGGAAGTAATTCTTCGTAAGATAATGCTTAAACAGCTTTATATGTATGGGAGCTCTTCCAGGTTGAAGCTTTTTCAACACTATAATAGGAATGCTGTGAGGGTCAGTTGTTTTGCTGGAATCAAGGTTCTTGATTAGATTGGCAACATCATGCACAGATATTTGTATGTCGCATAGAGTGTTTTCTGACACAGGTGGGAATCCTGGGGGTTGGCGGCCTTGATCACATAGGGTAGAATTAGCTGCAAAGTTTTTGGCAAAGGGTTTGGCTTTGTGTGATGTTGACGAGATTACCTCAGTTCCAGTGATGGTAGCTGGCATAGAGCACGCGCTAATGTTCAGGATCCTGTTTACTATTTGTCAAAACTGGTGGGAACCAAGTCGGTGCTCAGCTACTTTGGACTTGACAGACTGAGTATACCACTCTTTTGGGTTCTTTATTATGCTTTTACTGTGGTTGCTGACAGTCCTGGATGCGGCTTTAGTCTCAGTACATTTATTACTTTGGAAGCAATAGAACAAGTGATTTCTGTACGCTATAGCAGAAGCACATTCTGGAGAGAACCACGGTTTCTGTAAGGTTTTTGCTGACATTTTTTGAGTGAACGAAATGGTCTATACTTACAATTAACCATTCTGTCAGGTCTGAGAGGATACATCCATATTAAACATGGGACGCAGAGGAGACCAAATATAAATGTACGGAAGATATCCCAGTCAGCCAAAGTGTATCGATATACGTCTAAGGACTTATTATATTTCATTTTTATATTAACTGTATGGTCGAAAGATCCCAGTGGAGACGGAATGGAAGATGAACATAGCTTAGGCAAGTTGTGAAAAAAAGGTCTAGGACACTTGCATACTGACCGTCGGTATCAGGCACACAGGTTGGTTCGTGAAGAGTCTTAGTTAGGTCATAAACAATGGAGAAAGCATGACAGAACATCTCCTTATCATATGTCTTGTTTGATTAGGTTAACCATTCCACTGTGAACATTGAAGTTTCCACAGACGTGAATGTTAGCTGAAAGATGAGCAGACAGGATTTGGTCAATTTTCTCAGATATGCTTTTAAAGATAGTAACTCCACTGTTGTAGGGGCGATAAAGAGCAAATGCAGTAGTGTGAGCAAGTTCAGTCCAGAAACACATAAAGAAAAAAATAGGGTCTTCTCTCGAGATGTCCCTCCCACATGGAACGCCATCTTTAATATAGGCATATATTCCATGCCCATGGCGATCTTGGGGGTCAGATTTGGAAGTTAGAGTATTCTTTAACTATGAACTCATCTAGGGAAATAGTTGATCCGATGCTAGTTTCGCTTAGACCCTGATTTATTCTATATGTGCTTTTAGGTTGCACTTGCTCACACCATTGCATTTATATGTGTCCTCTATCGGCTCCACAATACACTTTTTAAGAGCATATCTGAGAAAATTGGCTTCTGCTAACATTCACATCTGTGGAAACTTCAATGAAACTCCACAATATAGAATGGTTAACCCACTCAAATAAGACAGATGAATAGGGGAGGTTTTGCAACGATTTCTCCATTGCTTATGACCTCACTCAGATTGTTCATGACCCCACCTGTGTGCCCGACATTTTTCTCACAACTTGCCATAAGCTATGTTCATCTTCTATTCTGTCTCCACTGGGATCCTCTGATCACTCGGTTGTATCAGTGAAGATTAAAATGACATACAATAAGTCCTCAGACGTACCTCTCCATCGTATAGTATATCGATACTCTATGACTGACTGGGATAGCTTTTGTACATTTATCTGATCTACCTCTGTGCTCTGTTTAAAAAGGATGTGTCCTCTATTGTATCAAACCTGGCAAAATGGTTAATGGTAGATATAGACAGCTTCATACCCTCAAAAATATTCCAGCAAAAACCCAACAGCCAGGCATGGTTCTCTCCAGAATGTGCTGCTGCCATAATGCTCAGAAATCACTTTTTCCATTGCTTGCAATGTAATATATGTACTGAGACTGAAGCCGCCTTCAGGACTGCCAGCAACCACTGTAAAAGAGTAATAAAAAATGCAAGAGAGTTGTATGCTCAGTCTGTTCAAACCAAAGTAGCTGAGCAGCGGCTAGGTTCCCACCAGTTTTGGCAAATAGCAAACACCGTCCTGAACAGAAGTGCGTGTTCTATCCCAACCATAATCAATGGACCTGAGGTAATTTCCTTAGCATAAACAAAGGCAAACTCTTTGCCCAGAACTTTGCAGGTAATTCTATCAAGGTCATCCATCCTCCCGTATTTCCTCCTGTAACAGAAAACATGCTATGCGACATACAAATATCTGTGCATAATGTTGACAAGCTAATCAAGAACCTTGAATCCAATAAAGCAACTGGCCCGTACAGCATTACAATTAGTGTTGGAAAAGTTGCAACCAGAAAGAGCTCCCATACTTATAAAACTGTTTAAGCATTGTCTTAAAAAGAATTGCTTCCCAACACCCTGGAAAACCTTGTATTTAAGAATTAAGGTAATCGGTCATTTTCCTCTCAGTACAGACCAATAAGTCTCCTGTGCGTTATGAGTAAGAAGCTAGAATCCATGTTAAATAATGAAGTAGTCAACCACCTCAACAAAAACAACCTTCTTAGTGACATGCAATATGGTTTCCACTTTGCAAGATCTACAGCAGATGTGCTAACGGTTATATCTCATAAGATTAGCGAATCTCTCTTCAAAGGCTTCTATTCTAGGGCAATTGGTCTTGATATATCAAAGGCCTTTGATAGTGTATGGCATAAAAGCCTACTTTACGAGATTTTAAGCTAGAGTATAGCTGGAAATGTTTTCTCTATTATTAAATCATTTCCCTCACCTAGGTTCGTAAGAGTAGTGGTTGATGGGCAGAAATTGGAAGCTCTCAGTATTAATGCTGGAGTTCCTCAGGGGTCCATCCTTGGTCCAACTCTCTTCTTGATCTACATCAATGATCTCCCAAAACACATACTTACATCATTCATAGACATTTATGCTGACGACACTACCATCCATGGCAACGCATCTCTTTCCTCTTATCTTGAGTACGTAGTCCAATGGGGAAAGAACTAGCTGGTTACTTTTAATGCATCTAAAACCAAGCTTCTATCTTTATATCATCAACGCTCTGATCCCTATCTGGCATCAATTGAAATGAATGGCTCCCGTCTTGGGGAGGCCCCACTTTTTGACAAACTTCTGGGCTTGACATTTACTCCTCATCTAAAATGGAACATGTACATCAAATCTGTTCCCAAGGTTGCTGGAAAAATGGTGGGATCTTTATACCACTCCAGTAGATATCTCACTCCTGATGCAATTCGCTATCTATATAAGAACCAAGTACGTCCAATGATGGAGTACTGTTGCCACATCTGGGCAGGAGCTGCTAAAAGCAGCTTACGATGCCTAGACGAAGCTCAAAATAGACTTTGTAGCTTTTTTTTTACACAGTGATCACCACTTATCAAGGCCCGGAAGCCACTCAGGGATAAGGGTTATTGCAAGTACATTACGTTAGTGTGGAGATTTGATTAAGTGTTTACTTAAGGGGGCGGTTCATTAGGAATTTATTAACGTTGGACTTGAACACATCCAAGTTGTAGTCCAGTGGGAAGCAGGCAGACGGAAAAGAGTTCCACAGGCGTGCAGTTCTAAGAAAGAAGCTTTGTTCATGGAATCTACGATTAGGTTTAGGCACAATAAATAATCCAATTTACCAAATTTCTACTACTAACGATTACTAAGAAATTATCCCATTTTCTACTGTACACTCAAATATTCTCCGGTGGCCTCCTGACCTTGATAAGTGGTGACCTTTTTTGTAAAAAAAAAAACAAACAAACTTACGAACAGCTTTTTCTATTCAATATAAAAATGATTCTACTTACATCTTGCAATAATATGTTCAACCTTTCTGTTTGACAAAGTTTCATATTTTGAGGAAAATATTTGGAGCAAACATTTATTAATTCAAAGGTGAACATACCCTTTGATGAGAACAAGAACCATTTTGAAACGTTCGAGCTTATACGACTTGCCTTTCTAAGTTAAGCATAAAAACAGTCACGTCTTGCGCTTAAAATTTTAATGGATTTTATTAAGTCAATCCCTACACAAAGTAATACAGAAATTTTGTGAAATTTCTTAGTTGAGCATAAAAACAATAAAGTCTTGTGCTTAAAAGGGAACGTATTGTATATGTAATTATTTTATCTATAAGTGATAATTTCGAGATAGAGTAAGAGCTTGGTAGGCGACATTGTGAGAGATGATGCACTTGATGAGTTAAATGAAAATTGTAATTGATGTTATGGATCATAACTCAATCCCTACACAAAGTAATACAGACTTTTTGTGAAATTATTAAACAGATCCTGCTGGGTTCATATTGACGCATTACTTACGAAAAAAAAACAGTTAATTAAACTGCAGAAGCACCTGTTAAAAACTATACAAGTTCTATAATTGAATACCCCCTAAAAAATGTTCAAAATACAAAATAAAAACGAAAAACAACACAAAAAATGCTTACGTTAGACAAAATGGCCGCCATTGAAAACTACTAGAGACAACATTGGAATATGAAGATGTCGATATCTTCAAAACTATTTGCCCCTCCAATTTTGAATGTGATATTCGTTCATAACACACGGGAAAACCTATATAAATGGATATTTTAATGGTAAGTTGTGCGTTGGTGTATTATCGGTATTGACTAAAAACATATATTACAAAGAAATTTTACCAAATACAATATAAATTAATTTCTTCCAACCTGGATAATTTTTTTTTTTTATATATATATTTTAACTTATTTTTAAGTGTTTATTAACTTTGGAAATTACAGCTGACGATTTCGTTAGAAAAAGAAGAATTGGCTGACATGACTTGGTCATTTTGGGAGTTCCGATAATCGCTCATGAATCGAAAATTAATTGTAGAATTAAATGTAATATATGTCATGGTGACATTTTTTTGCAAAGTTTTGTTTTGCCTAATTATATTTTTATGATATTTTCCATTTATAAAATTGTTAGGTGAAAGTACAGAATAGTTAACAGCACATGTGATCCAACCCCCACCACAAAAGCGTAATAAAGAAAAATCCAAATGTCCCCCTCGTACCACCGCCACAAGAATGTTAAACTGCAAACATTAATAACATGTCTAATTGATCGTTGAAGAATTGAATGTTCATTGTACGCTAAATTTATGTAGGAAAATTTATGTATCTAAAGTCTTTCAATATATTTTTTTTTTTGATTGAGATTGTCGGACTGACTTCCTCATCTTGGTTGTTATTGTCACAACGTTTCAGCCATTTTGCCCTCCGGCCTCCATCCGTCCTAGTGACATATGGCTGAGCGGTCCTAGACGTTGTATCAAAGTTTACAGTTACCCAAAGATGCTGAGTTCAATCCTGAACGAAGGCAGTGAAAAGGTAACATTCAAAACAGAGAATCAGCAACTATGTCCCAGAGCCTAGCTGGAGTCCGAACACGGTACCCCTGTAATATTAATAAAGGGTTGGGTTCGAGACTCCTAACAAACGGTTCCCCAGTTCGATACAAAACACCTGATGAAGGCCGGAGGGCAAAACGGACGAAACGTTGTGACAATAACAACCAAGATGAGGAAGTCAGTCCGACAATCTCAATCAATGAAAACACCTCATCTTAAAAATACAGACAATTACTATATTTTTTGTTTTGTTTTGTTTTTATTTTTTATTTTCTTATTTGCGGATTTTTGTTTTAAATAAAAAACAAAAAAAAGTATATTTTAATTTCTAATTTAATATTTTTTCTACGTTAAGTTTCTTCTAATTGATGATGGCCAATAAATGGGGGCTCATTTCATGTAAACTTTATAAAAGAAACTGATCAACATTCAAATAGCAAACAAAATTATCTAGCGACAAAATAAGACAGACAAGAAACAGATAAAAAAAAAATTAAATGGTAAAACAATTAAATATCGAGAAAAAAAACAGTTTTTGTGTTCAGTTGTTTAATAATTTGATAAACTTCGAAATAAATTATTGTCATTATCGAAAACATTATTATTTGCTCAGAAGTCAAATAAGTTTTACTAAAATAAGCATTATTATTATTATTATTTTATTTTATTTTACTAAATAAGCATATTTACTAAAATATACATCTCAGATTGAATAATATATATAGAAATTCGCTCAATATATGTTACCGTGACATAAGTTGACATGTATTCGGTTGTTTTCTAACAGTATTTTGTCTAGTTTATTATTTATAATACCTTTTCCCAAACGTACCCTCTCCGAGAGAGAGTCGGCTGCCATTTTGAATTTTCCAATACATCGGTAAACACTGCATTTATTGTCTTTGATGTGTTGCCATAGATGGTAGTGTCAGTAGCATAAATGTCTATGAATGATCTAAGGATATGATTTGGAAGATCATTAATGTAGATTAGGAAGAGAGTTGGTCCATAGATGGACTCCTGTAGCATGAATACAGATAACTATTCGAGCTGAATAAACATGTTACACTAAATAAAAACACAAAAAATATATCCAGTTAGGTAGAAAAGTAACTTATCTTGCCTTTGATAACATTTATTTGTTCTATATTTGTTTTTTGACAACTTTTTCGAATCTATGTGTACAGTAATACAAACCCATATATTTAAGATGATTTTCTTTTTTAATTTAGAATTCATATTTTTTATTCATCTCTGTTATAAAGAATGGTGGAATCAATAAATTTATTTAAATTTTTAAGATTAATTTAAAAGTTAGTGGATTGCATAGTTTTATAAGCGTAAAAAAGATGAAAAAACTAACCTTTCATTCCAGGAGTTCAATACGAAATGGGGAAAAATCGTAATGAATTCGTTTTTTTTTTTTTTTTTTTTTTTTTTTTTTTTGTGTTCAAAACAGAAAAGTTGTTTTGTTTTTTTAAGATTTCTTTAGTAAATTTACCGAACTTTTGATTTGTGTGTCCAATTCATTAAGAAATAAAATATATGAAAATATAAAAGAATCAAAAAATAAAAGATGAAAACCACGATTTAAACGTGAAATTATTTAAAGAGAAAATCAACTGCTAAAGAAGAATGAATTTAGGTCATCGTAATAAACCGGTGTAATCATTATTTTGTTCCTCGTGTAAAAATGCTCGTTCATTATTGAAAAGCGTCGAATTGTTTTCCTATAAAGTTTATAGTATCTTTGTTCATTCTGATAGAAAAAATTCAATAGATATATAAAAAATTAAAACACGATTAAAACGTGAAATTATTTAAATAGAAAATTAACTGTTGAAAAACAATAAATTTGGGTCACCGCTTTTAAACATAAAAATATATTGCTTAAAATCCGGAAAACGACATATTTGAAGAAAAGTTAAATGCGATATTCGTTTTCAGCATACTCGAAAACTTCAGAGTCGTCATTTTATGAGAAAATGTGTAAGAGTATCTTGTGTAGGAGACGGGGGGTCTCGTCGTGGGCGACGAAGCGTTTCACTGAAGAACCACAGCAACACACAGCAAACCAACAAACAATGACAGCCACGGCGCGAAGGTAACTAACAAAGCTCAGCTGACTGCACGAATAGAAACGGAACCCAACGGTCACTGTACTAATCGCCACGAACGTCAGAACCCGACTGCCTCGGCGCCTCGCACCTCCAATGGACCGATTTTTATTCCTCAAGATGGCCTAGCTAATTTGCATCCCCGCGAGATCTCGCGCGATCCTGCGAGATTCCGTCTCTAATAAAAGCAGGCAGGCGCCATCTTGAAACTCTTTCTTCCGCTGCCCCGACCACAGGATCAGCCACCACCCCACACGCCAGGCACACACGGACCCTCTTGCGCCGAGGGCTACGGTTAGTCTCACAAAATGTTAAGGGGGGAAACCAAGTTAAAATTTACTCTTTAAATTCATAAAAATAATTCTACTTTATTTATATTGTTTAAGCTTTAAAAAATAAATATATATACTGCTTTTTAAGTGTTTATTTTTTCCAAAATAGTTATAAATTAAAATCTTCTGTATATGTTGTTTAAAATAAATAACATCGGTTTATTCTTACAAAAGCGTTGTTTTCATTTTTTTTTTTTTTTGAAAAATTCGACTTTGTTGGAAAACATGTACTAAACAAGAAAAACGAAAATAGCAACAACACAAAGAAAACAAAGAAAACAAAAAAAACAAATAAATGAATTGAATTGAAGTTAAAAATTCCAAAGTTTATTTTGGAAAAACTGGTTGCTGTTTTGCTTCCCAAAAGCAAATGTAAAAATTATCACATTAACAAGGTTACAGAAATAATATAACGAACAAAGTTCAAATTCAATTGAAGTAAATACAAAAAAAGGAAGAAATATAATTTGTAATGGAGACTCGAAATTAGATTTCCCAAAGGGGGGGGGCATTCTCGTTTTCTTTAAACTAAATAAGAAAGGCTTACTTGAAAAAATGGGATTCTGAAGGGGGGGGGGAATAACATGCAAAGAAAAGTTCGCAAAGTTTTTTTCATGTTTTTTTCTCTTGTCTGTCCTTTTATCGACCTTTCTTCAAAACAAAAAAAAAAACTTAAAAAGGTTCAAGTATTGGACTCTCTCTCTCTCTCTCTCTCTCTCTCTCTCTCTCCTCAGAGTCCGAATTAAAATGCCTTTTCTCTGAAAAGGTTGTAAGCTTCTTTTTTATGGTCGTTCGTATATGGTCACCAATACAATGGAATCCTCCCCCCCAAAAAAATTCTTCCTCTAAAAAAAATCCTACCTTGAACTGATTCGAAAGACGCGAAAAACACACACACACACACACACACACAAACACACACACCCACACACACACACAATTAAAAAAGAAAAAAGATTGCTGGCACTGTTTCTGAACATCAATTACTAACAAGCTTTTTCCACTTTCCAGAGATCGGCAAACTATCTTGCGAGTAAAAAGGAGAGAGAGATAGATAGATAGAGATAGATAGAGAGAGAGAGAGAGAGAGAGAGAGAGAGAGAGAGAGAGAGAGAGAGAGAGGGGAGTGTCAACTCATGGATTATCTTTCCTTGTTGGTTGTAATTCTTGCTGTACCAGTTATGTCCCTTATGCAAACAAAGACGTCTTCCTTGATCTAACACGTCTCGTTTCGTCTCCTTAATATAACACATTCGTAATAATGATATTACAAAAAAGGTACAACATAGTGGCAGCAGAAAAATTCGGTTACGGAATATTACTGTAAAAAAAATATAGGACAATCCGACAATAGCTCAATCGTCTAACTGGCAGCAAAAAAAAAAAAAAAAAAAAAAAAGGACGTAGCCATATGTGTGTCAAAAAAGACGCAATACTGGATTTTAACGTGTGAACTGGAAGTTGCCTAATTAACAAAAAATGTGTTTGTCTTTCAACCATATATTGTTTTGACGATACCAAGAATAATGTCGAATCGTACAAGTGAACCACATATGTGCTGGGAAACGACTAATTTGGTTGAATCCTTCAAAATTTCCAAAGAACAGTGTGAGTTATATTAGATCTAACACGTCTCGTTTCGTCTCCTTAATATAATACATTCGTACTAATAATATTACAAAAAAAAGTACAACATGATGGCAGCAGAAAAATTCGATTATAGAATATTACTGTTAAAAAAAAGAGGAGAATCCTCACAGAATCCGACAATAGCTCAATCGTCTAACTGGTAGGAAAAAAAGGACGTAGCCATGTGTGTCCAAAAAAGACGCAATATTGGATTTTAATGTGTGAACTGTTAGTTGCCTAAAAAAATTGTTTGTCTTTCAACCCTATATTGTTTTGACGATACCAAGAATAATATCGAATCGTACAAGTGAACCACATATGTGCTGGGAAACGACTAATTTAGTGGAATCCTTCAAATTTTTCAAGCAACAGTGTGAGTAATATTTTTTCGTAGAAGGCATTATAGAAGACAGACAAGTTGATCACATTCGCTTGTTTTCGGTGAAAGAATGTCTTAGGCGTTATAATTCTTGGTCATTTGAAAACGAGGCCGACAGACGCAATCCTGCTATGATTTAGAATAAACTCCTAGAGAAGTTAGAACCGCAAGTTGATTTTCGGATCTCACGTTTTTGTTTACAGAATCACTCGCAAAAGGACACCGAAAACATTGATGTTTTTCCTGCGAGCTACAAGCTGCAAGCACACAAATGTAAATTCAGAGACGATTATGAGTTGGAAGAACAAGTGATTGAACAAATAATAGTCGGAACGGAACATCTGGAGCTGCAAAAGCAACTACTGAGCAAGAAAGAGGCCATGCTCTTACACGTTTTTGTTTACAGAATTACTCGCAAAACGAAACAGAAAACCAAGCCTGAAAAATAACTTAGGCGAAGTACAACTCTGTCCTAACAAGCCATTAAAATTGTTGAAAAGAACCAAGAGAAGAAAATTCGTCTCAAAGTTTTCTAAGACACTTGAAAACTGAATTCAATTATCGAGAAAAGGATAATTGAAGTTTAAGAAGAACATTCGCCGCTGAAAAGTTTCTAAGAAACTTGAAAACTCTGAAATATTCTGCCTTTATGGAATTTTAACCTTTGCAAAAAGGACTACGGAAACGAGTTTCCAGGAAAAGGACTAATAAAAAAGAACTTTTAAATAACACGAACTCTGAAAGTAAAAATCCCCAAACAAAACGAACTTTCTAAATGTTCCATTCGGAAAAGGACGCCCAGAAGCTTCCAGTAAGTGCACCCCTTCTTTATTTCTTTCTCCATCTCTCTTTCCTTCTCTTTCCCTTTCTCTCTCTCTCTCTCTCTCTCTCCTCAGAGTCCGAATTAAAATGCCTTTTCTCTGAAAAGGTTGTAAGCTTCTTTTTTATGGTCGTTCGTAAATGGTCACCAATACAATGGAATCCTCCCCAAAAAAAAGATTCTTCCTCTAAAAAAAATCCTACCTTGAACTGATTCGAAAGACGCGAAAAACACACACACACACACACACACAATTAAAAAAGAAAAAAGATTGCTGGCACTGTTTCTGAACATCAATTACTAACAAGCTTTTTCCACTTTTCAGAGATCGGCAAACTATCTTGCGAGTAAAAAGGAGAGAGAGATAGATAGATAGAGATAGATAAATAGAGAGAGAAAGAGAGAGAGAGAGGGGGGAGTGTCAACTCATGGATTATCTTTCCTTGTTGGTTTAATTCCTGCTGTACGAGTTATATCCCTTTTGCAAACAAAGATGTCTTCCTTGATCTAACACGTCTCATTTCGTCTCCTTAATATAACACATTCGTACTATTAATATTACAAAAAAGGTACAACATAGTGGTAGCAGAAAAATTCGGTTACGGAATATTACTGTAAAAAAAATATAGGACAATCCGACAATAGCTCAATCGTCTAACTGGCAGCAAAAAAAAAAAAAAAGGACGTAACCATGTGTGTCCAAAAAACGCAATACTGGATTTTAACGTGTGAATTGTAAGTTGCCTAATTAACAAAAAATGTGTTTGTCTTTCAACCATATATTGTTTTGACGATACCAAGAATAATGTCGAATCGTACAAGTGAACCACATATGTGCTGGGAAACGACTAATTTGGTTGAATCCTTCAAAATTTTCAAGGAACAGTGTGAGTTATATTAGATCTAACACGTCTCGTTTCGTCTCCTTAATATAACACATTCGTACTAACAATATTACAAAAAAGGTACAACATGATGGCAGCAGAAAAATTCGATTATAGAATATTAATGTTAAAAAGAAAAGAGGAGAATCCTCACATAATCCGACAATAGCTCAATCGTCTAACTGGTAGAAAAAAAAAGGACGTAGCCATGTGTGTCCAAAAAGGCGCAATATTGGATTTTAACGTGTGAACTGTAAGTTGCCTAATTAAAAAATGTTTGTCTTTCAACCCTATATTGTTTTGACGATACCAAGAATAATATCGAATCGTACAAGTGATCCACATATGTGCTGGGAAACGACCAATTTAGTGGAATCTTTCAAATTTTTCAAGCAACAGTGTGAGTTATATTTTTTCGTAGAAGGCACTATAGAAGACAGACAAGTTGATCACATTCGCTTGTTTTCGGTGAAAGAAGGTCTTAGGCGTTATAATTCTTGGTCATTTGAAAACGCGACCGACAGACGCAATCCTGCTATGATTTAGAATAAACTCCTAGAGAAGTTAGAACCGCAAGTTTATTTTCAGATCACACGTTTTTGTTTACAGAATCACTCGCAAAAGGAAACAGAAAACATTGATGTTTTTCCTGCAAGCTACAAGCTGCAAGCACACAAATGTAAATTCAGAGACGATTATGAGTTGGAAGAACAAGTGATTGAACAAATAATAGTCGGAACGGAACATCTGGAGCTGCAAAAGCAACTAGTGAGCAAGAAAGAGGCCATGCTCTTAAACGATTTTGTTTACAGAATTACTCGCAAAACGAAACAGAAAACCAAGCCTGAAAAATAACTTAGGCGAAGTACAAATCTGTCGTAACAAGACATTAAAATTGTTGAAAAGAACCAAGAGAAGAAAATTCGCCTCAAAGTTTTCTAAGACATTTGAAAACTGAATTCAATTTTCGAAAAAAGGATAATTGAAGTTTAAGAAGAACATTCGCCGCTGAAAAGTTTCTAAGAAACTTGAAAACTCTGAAATATTCTGCCTTTATGGAATTTTAACCTTTGCAAAAAGGACTACGGAAACGAGTTTCCAGGAAAAGGACTAATAAAAAAGAACTTTTAAATAACACGAACTCTGAAAGTAAAAAAACCCAAACAAAACGAACTTTCTAAATATTCCATTCAGAAAAGGACGCCCAGAAGCTTCCAGTAAGTGCACCCCTTCTTTCTTTCTTTCTTTCTTTCTTTCTCCATCTCTCTTTCCTTCTCTTTCCCTTCACTCTCTCCTCTTTCGGTTACTACTACAAGAATATTTGTAAGACAGATGGACATTTTTGGCAGCCCATAGAGGTCACGAACTTTTCCTTTTGCCATTATATTTAATAAATTCTATTTCTCATATTTTTCCTTTTTTGTTTGTTTTCTTCCTTGATGTTTCAGAGTTTAGCCGTAACATCTAATTGATGAAGAAGAATTACCTTCCACGAGAAGTGGATAATAAATTTCTTCAAATGGGCAAAACTGCAAGGAAAAACTGACAAGATAAACGCGATAAAAGAAACATGTGGCAAATGTGAGCTTATCAATCAGCATGGAAATTGCCCCGGTCGATGCAGCACTTGTTCAGCATGCGGACGCAGGAACCACTGACTAAGATGTGCCAGACCAAAAGAGTTAAAAAAAAACGGGAAGACAGCCACAAACAAATAGACATACCAAACACAAGAAAATTGTACCAGCAGAGTCTACGTCTAAAATTGTCAGAGCTGTATTAATGTTCAGAACCAAATGGTTGATGAATTTGAGAATATGTCATTTTATTCAATGCAGGATCACAGGAAAAGAGGCTCTCGGAAAGAAGTATTTGCCACCCTAAACGTCATACTACCAAACAGAAAAGGTGTTCACGAACTGAAGGTTAACGTAGGCACAGGAGCGGAGGGAAATACACTCCCATTACGTACATTCCAGCTATTTTTTCCGGAACATATGGACCACAATGGATATCCACGCCCAGGAACAACTCAGAAGGAAACAGCGATACTTACTGCGTACATTGGTTCTAGCATCCCGCAACAGGGATCTGTAGAAATTCAATGTCTTCACAAATCCTCAACCATGGAGAAACCCTCGCACAAACTCTCTGGTGCAAAATTTTTCTCATAGCTAGATGCCAACAATGGTTACTGATCAGTCAAACGTGACAGAGAATCACAATTACTGACGACCTTCAATTCACCCTTCGGCCGATATTGTTTCAAAAGAATGCCCTTTGGCCTAGTCATGTCTCAAGATGTTTTTCAACAAAAGATGGACATGATAATCGAAAAGTGTCCTGGATCATTAGCTCAAACTGATGACTTGATCATTAATGGGAAGACCAAAGAGGAACATGATCACAACTTACGACAGTTGATGGAGATGCACAGACTGCTGTTCTGTCGAGATGTTTGCAACAGATGCCACAGTTACTTCTACAAACCACACCCCAATCAACTCTACAAGAGATCGTATGGAAGGGTACCGGACCAATTTGACTGAATTGACAACTTCTCAGGGGATACCACATCGTGCCTCGTCCGAACATCCATCCCATGACTCATGCACCTAGGGAATGATTCATCCACATGAGGACAGGGGGTAAAAGCAGAATTGGATGAACTCGTAAACCAACAAATAATCCGAAAGGTTGATGAGCCAACTGATTGGGTGGACAGCATCGGCTATGTGTGCAATAGCAATGGCCAACTTCGCCTATGTCTAAACCCTAAAGATCTAAGCAGGGACATCCTGCGTTGTCGCCACAAATCCCCAACGATGGAGGAACTCTAGCACAAACTCTCTGGTGCTAAATTTAAACAGAAGATGGACATGATCATCGAGAAGTGTCCTGGAGCATTAGCTCTAATTGATCACGTGATTACCTATGTGAAGACCAAAGAAGAGCATATTAATAAATACCACCAAGACCTACAGCCAGGATATCCAAATGGAATTTGGTATGGAAAAGTGCGCACTACTAGTTATAAGAAAGGGAAAACTAGAGACGACAGAAGGCATGAAACTATCCAACTAAACGGAGATGACGGCCCTAGGGGAACAAGACGCCTATAAATACCTAGGAGTACTGGAAGCAGACACCATCAAAGCAACAGAAATGAAAGAGAGAATTTGAAAGGAATACGTCAGGAGAACAAGACCACTTCTCGAAACCAAATTATGTAGCAGAAACCTAATAAAAGGCGTATTTACATGGGCAGTATCACTAGTAAGATACTCTGGACCGTCCATAGGGTGGACTTAAGAAGAACTGAGTCAGCTCGAACAGAAGACCAGGAAACTCATGACCATGAAACACGCACTACATCCGAAAGACAATGTTGACCGACTCTACGTAAAAGGGAAAGATGGCGGGAGGGGGCTGGTTAGTATAGAAGACTGTGTGAATGACAGCAAAAAAGAACAAGAAAAAATCCAAACACTGAAAGAATAATCATAGAAGAAAAAATCCATAAAACAGAAAACAGAGAGAAAAAGGGTAAGACAAGAAAAGAAAAGTGGGAAGAGAAACATCTACACGAAAGATTCATGAGGATGATAAAAGATGAAAAGAACGAAAACACTTGAACATGGAGGCGAAAAGGACACAAGCTGAGAAACTGAATCCTTAACAACTGCGGTACAAGAAAACTCGATAAGATCAACTACATCAAAGCAAAAATCGACAAAAAACAAGAAAACAGCAAATGCAGACTCAGTGGACAAAGAAACGAGACGATAGACTATATAAATGAATGCAGCAAACTGACCCAAAAGGAATACAAGAACAGACATGACCAAGTGGGAAGGGTAGTACACTGGGAATTATGCAAACAACGGCATCTCGAACGCACAGACAAGTGGTACAAACACAAGCTGGCAATAAGAACAATTCCGAAAAACCTTGAAAAAAGAATGGGAGAAATTGGAATCAAAGGGATGACTGGAAAAATAAAACGAACAACAATAATAAAAACAGCTGAAATATTGAATGTGGAAACTAACAGGCAAGAGTAACAAGCGCAGAAGTAAAACTGTATACGTTCGCAGAAGCCAATTCTGGGGTTCTCCGAAGCTGACATCGATCTGGGTTCTACCACGACACCTACGTCTCTTCTTTATAAGTACTTTCTCCACCTAGTACTTGACAACATTGTACAGCAAATTAATATGGACGTCTGAACTAAGCCCGAGTCTTTTTTCTCAGATGTGAGGCAGCATGGGTTGTCTTCCGCTAGGAACAAAGTAAAAACGCGTATTTTTAGAAGTAATATGATCTTCATGATTTTTTTGGGGGGGAGTGTATGAAAATCAAGTGGTGTATTCCATGTTATGCAATTGGTCTGGAGAAGAATTGGTCAAACTGGATGGGTGTGCACCATTTATTTATTGAGATTTTTCCATTCTCTCGGTTTTCTCTCCTTGTGATGTGCGCCTTCAAACTGAAACCATTTATTAAGTGGCAGATTTATTCACACGTAATAAATAAATCATTTATTAAGTGGCAGATTTATTCACACGTAATAAAATCAATCATTTATTAAGTGGCAGATTTATTCACATGTAATAAAGTCAATCATTTATTAAGTGGCAGATTTATTCACACGTGATAAAGTCAATCATTTATTAAGTGGCAGATTTATTCACACGTAATACAGTCAATCATTTATTAAGTGGCAGATTTATTCATAGGTAATAAATCAATCATTTATTAAGTGGCAGATTTATTCACACGTGATAAAGTCAATCATTTATTAAGTGGCAGATTTATTCACACCTGATAAAGTCAATTATTTATTAAGTGGCAGATTTATTCACACGCAATAAAGTCAATCATTTATTAAGTGGCAGATTTATTCACATGTAATAAAGTCAATAATTTATTAAGTGGCAGATTTATTCACACGTAATAAAGTCAATCATTTATTAAGTGGCAGATTTATTCACACGTAATAAAGTCAATCCTTTATCTTAATAATGGCAGATTTATTCACACGTAATAAAATCAATCATTTATTAAGTGGCAGATTTATTCACACCTAATAAAGTCAATCATTTACTAAGTGGCAGATTTATTCACATGTAATAAAGTCAATCATTTATTAAGTGGCAGATTTATTTACACGTAATAAAGTCAATCATTTATTAAGTGGCAGATTTATTCACACGTAATAAAGTCAATCATTTATCTTAATAATGGCAGATTTATTTACATGTAATAAAATCAATAATTTATAAAGTGGCAGATTTATTCACACGTAATAAAATCAATCATTTATTAAGTGATAGATTTATTCACACGTAATAAAGTCAATCATTTATTAAGTGGCAGATTTATTCACATGTAATAAAATCAATCATTTATTAAGTGGCAGATTTATTCACACGTAATAAAGTCAATCATTTATTAAGTGGCAGATTTATTCAAATGTAATAAAATCATTCATTTATTAAGTGGCAGATTTATTCACACGTAAAAAAGTCAAACATTTATTAAGTGGCAGATTTATTCACACGTAATAAAGTCAATCATTTATCTTAATAATGGCAGATTTATTCACATGTAATAAAATCAATCATTTATTAAGTGGCAGATTTATTCACATGTAATAAAATCAATCATTTATTAAGTGATAGATTTATTCACACGTAATAAAGTCAATCATTTATTAAGTGGCAGATTTATTCACATGTAATAAAATCAATCATTTATTAAGTGGCAGATTTATTCACACGTAATAAAGTCAATCATTTATTAAGTGGCAGATTTATTCACATGTAATAAAGTCAATCATTTATTAAGTGGCAGATTTATTCACACGTAATAAAGTCAATCATTTATTAAGTGGCAGATTTATTCACACGTAATAAAGTCAATCATTTATTTTAATAATGGCAGATTTATTCACATGTAATAAAATCAATCATTTATTAAGTGGCAGATTTATTCACACGTAATAAAATCAATCATTTATTAAGTGGCCGATTTATTCACACGTAATAAAATCAATCATTTATTAAGTGGCAGATTTATTCACACGTAATAAAGTCAATCATTTATTAAGTGGCAGATTTATCCACATGTAATAAAGTCAATCATTTATTAAGTGGCAGATTTATTCACACGTAATAAAGTCAATCATTTATCTTGATAATGGCAGATTTATTCACACGTAATAAATTCAATCATTTATTAAGTGGCAGATTTATTCACACGTAATAAAGTCAATCATTTATTAAGTGGCAGATTTATTCACATGTAATAAAGTCAATCATTTATAAAGTAGCAGATTTATTCACATGTAATAAAGTCAATGATTTATGTACTGGCAGATTTATTCACATGTAATAAAGTCAATCATTTATTAAGTGGCAGATTTATTCACATGTAATAAAGTCAATAATTTATCTTGATAATGGCATATTTATTCACACGTAATAAAGTCAATCATTTATTAAGTGGCAGATTTATTCACACGTAATAAAGTCAATCATTTATTAAGTGGCAGATTTATTTACATGTAATAAAGTCAATCATTTATTAAGTGGCAGATTTATTCACACGTAATAAAGTCAATCATTTATTAAGTGGCAGATTTGTTTACATGTAAATGTCAATCATTTATGAAGTGGCAGATTTATTCACACGTAATAAAGTCAATCATTTATTAAGTGGCAGATTTATTCACACGTAATAAAGTCAATCATTTATTACGTGGCGGCTTTATTCACACGTAATAAAGGCAATCATTTATTAAGTGGCAGATTTATTGACACGTAATAAAGTCAATCATTTATTAAGTGGCAGATTTATTCACAGGTAATAAAGTCAATCATTTATTAAGTGGCAGATTTATTCACATGTAATAAAGTCAATCATTTATTAAGTGGCAGATTTATTCACAGGTAATAAAATCAATCATTTATTAAGTGGCAGATTTATTCACATGTAATAAAATCAATCATTTATTAAGTGGCAGATTTATTCACATGTAATAAAATCAATCATTTATTAAGTGGCAGATTTATTCACATGTAATAAAGTCAATCATTTATTAAGTGGCAGATTTATTCACATGTAATAAAGTCAATCATTTATGAAGTGGTCGATTTATTCATAGGTAATAAAGTCAATCATTTATTAAGTGGCGGATTTATTCACACGTAATAAAGTCAATCATTTATTAAGTGGCAGATTTATTAACACGTAATAAAGTCAATCATTTATTAAGTGGCAGATTTATTCACATGTAATAAAATCAATAATTTATTAAGTGGCAGATTTATTCACATGTAATAACGTCAATCATTTATTAAGTGGCAGATTTATTCACACATAATAAAGTCAATCATTTATTAAGTGGCAGATTTATTCACATGTAATAAAATCAATCATTTATTAAGTGGCAGATTTATTCATAGGTAATAAAGTCAATCATTTATTAAGTGGCGGATTTATTCACATGCAATAGAGGCAATCATTTATTAAGTGGCAGATTTATTCACACGCTATAAAGTCAATCATTTATTAAGTGGCAGATTTATTACCACGTAATAAAGTCAATCATTAAGTGGCAGATTTATTCACACGTAATAAAGTCAATCATTTATCTTAATAATGGCAGATTTATTCATACGTAATAAAGTCAATCATTTATTAAGTGGCAGATTTATTCACATGTAATAAAGTCAATCATTTATTTAGTTGCAGATTTATTCACACGCAATAAAGTCAATCATTTATTAAGTGGCAGATTTATTCACAGGTAATAAAGTCAATCATTGATTGAGTGGCAGATTTATTCACACACAATAAAGTCAATCATTCATTAAGTGGCAGATTTATTCACACGTAATAAAGTCAATCATTTATCTTAATAATGGCAGATTTATTCATACGTAATAAAGTCAATCATTTATTAAGTGGCAGATTTATTCACATGTAATAAAGTCAATCATTTATTTAGTGGCAGATTTATTCACACGCAATAAAGTCAATCATTTATTAAGTGGCAGATTTATTCACACGTAATAAAGTCAATCATTTATTAAGTGGCAGATTTATTCACATGTAATAAAGTCAATCATTTATTAAGTGGCAAATTTATTCACACGTAATAAAGTCAATCATTTATTAAGTGGCAGATTTATTCACACATAATAAAGTCAATCATTTATTTTAATAATGGCAGATTTATTCACATGTAATTAAATCAATCATTTATTAAGTGGCCGATTTATTCACACGTAATAAAATCAATCATTTATTAAGTGGCAGATTTATTCACACGTAATAAAGTCAATCATTTATTAAGTGGCAGATTTATCCACATGTAATAAAGTCAATCATTTATTAAGTGGCAGATTTATTCACACGTAATAAAGTCAATCATTTATCTTGATAATGGCAGATTTATTCACACGTAATAAATTCAATCATTTATTAAGTGGCAGATTTATTCACACGTAATAAAGTCAATCATTTATTAAGTGGCAGATTTATTCACATGTAATAAAGTCAATCATTTATAAAGTAGCAGATTTATTCACATGTAATAAAGTCAATGATTTATGTACTGGCAGATTTATTCACATGTAATAAAGTCAATCATTTATTAAGTGGCAGATTTATTCACATGTAATAAAGTCAATAATTTATCTTGATAATGGCATATTTATTCACACGTAATAAAGTCAATCATTTATTAAGTGGCAGATTTATTCACACGTAATAAAGTCAATCATTTATTAAGTGGCAGATTTATTTACATGTAATAAAGTCAATCATTTATTAAGTGGCAGATTTATTCACACGTAATAAAGTCAATCATTTATTAAGTGGCAGATTTGTTTACATGTAAATGTCAATCATTTATGAAGTGGCAGATTTATTCACACGTAATAAAGTCAATCATTTATTAAGTGGCAGATTTATTCACACGTAATAAAGTCAATCATTTATTACGTGGCGGCTTTATTCACACGTAATAAAGGCAAGCATTTATTAAGTGGCAGATTTATTGACACGTAATAAAGTCAATCATTTATTAAGTGGCAGATTTATTCACAGGTAATAAAGTCAATCATTTATTAAGTGGCAGATTTATTCACATGTAATAAAGTCAATCATTTATTAAGTGGCAGATTTATTCACAGGTAATAAAATCAATCATTTATTAAGTGGCAGATTTATTCACATGTAATAAAATCAATCATTTATTAAGTGGCAGATTTATTCACATGTAATAAAATCAATCATTTATTAAGTGGCAGATTTATTCACATGTAATAAAGTCAATCATTTAATAAGTGGCAGATTTATTCACATGTAATAAAGTCAATCATTTATGAAGTGGTCGATTTATTCATAGGTAATAAAGTCAATCATTTATTAAGTGGCGGATTTATTCACACGTAATAAAGTCAATCATTTATTAAGTGGCAGATTTATTAACACGTAATAAAGTCAATCATTTATTAAGTGGCAGATTTATTCACATGTAATAAAATCAATCATTTATTAAGTGGCAGATTTATTCACATGTAATAACGTCAATCATTTATTAAGTGGCAGATTTATTCACACATAATAAAGTCAATCATTTATTAAGTGGCAGATTTATTCACATGAAATAAAATCAATCATTTATTAAGTGGCAGATTTATTCATAGGTAATAAAGTCAATCATTTATTAAGTGGCGGATTTATTCACATGCAATAGAGGCAATCATTTATTAAGTGGCAGATTTATTCACACGCTATAAAGTCAATCATTTATTAAGTGGCAGATTTATTACCACGTAATAAAGTCAATCATTAAGTGGCAGATTTATTCACACGTAATAAAGTCAATCATTTATCTTAATAATGGCAGATTTATTCATACGTAATAAAGTCAATCATTTATTAAGTGGCAGATTTATTCACATGTAATAAAGTCAATCATTTATTTAGTGGCAGATTTATTCACACGCAATAAAGTCAATCATTTATTAAGTGGCAGATTTATTCACAGGTAATAAAGTCAATCATTGATTGAGTGGCAGATTTATTCACACACAATAAAGTCAATCATTCATTAAGTGGCAGATTTATTCACACGTAATAAAGTAAATCATTTATCTTAATAATGGCAGATTATTCACACGTAATAAAGTCAATCATTTATTAAGTGGCAGATTTATTCACACGTAATAAAGTTAATCATTTATTAAGTGGCAGATTTATTCACATGTAATAAAGTCAATCATTGATTGAGTTGCAGATTTATTCACACACAATAAAGTCAATCATTCATTAAGTGGCAGATTTATTCACACGTAATAAAGTCAATCATTTATCTTAATAATGGCAGATTTATTCATACGTAATAAAGTCAATCATTTATTAAGTGGCAGATTTATTCACATGTAATAAAGTCAATCATTTATTTAGTGGCAGATTTATTCACACGCAATAAAGTCAATCATTTATTAAGTGGCAGATTTATTCACAGGTAATAAAGTCAATCATTGATTGAGTGGCAGATTTATTCACACACAATAAAGTCAATCATTTATTAAGTGGCAGATTTATTCACACGTAATAAAGTCAATCATTTATTAAGTGGCAAATTTATTCACACGTAATAAAGTCAATAATTTATTAAGTGGCAGATTTATTCACACGCAATAAAGTCAATCATTTGTTAAGTGGCAGATGTATTCACTTGTAATAAAGTCAATCATTTATTGAGCGGCAGATTTATTCACACGTAATAAAATCAATCATTTATAAAGTGGCAGATTTATTCACACGTAATAAAGTCAATCATTTATTAAGTGGCAGATTTATTCACACGTAATAAAGTCAATCATTAAGTGGCAGATGTATTCACACGTAATAAAGTCAATCATTTATTAAGGGGCAGATTTATTCACACGTAATAAAGTCAATCATTTATTAAGTGGCAGATTTATTCACACGTAATAAAGTCAATCATTAAGTGGCAGATTTATTCACACGTAATAAAGTCAATCATTTATTAAGTGGCAGATTTATTCACACGTAATAAAGTCAATCATTTATTAAGTGGCAGATTTATTCACACGTAATAAAGTCAATCATTTATTAAGTGGCAGATTTATTCACACGTAATAAAGTCAATCATTTATTAAGTGGCAGATTTATTTACACGTAATAAAGTCAATCATTTATTAAGTTATCGATTTATTCACATGTAATAAAGTCAATCATGTATTAAGTGGCAGATTTATTCATACGCAATAAAATCAATCATTATTAAGTGTCAGATTTATTCACACGTAATAAAGTCAATCATTCATTAAGTGACAGATTTATTCACACGTAATAAAGTCAATCATTAAGTGGCAGATTTATTCACACGTAATAAAGTCAATAATTTATTAAGTAGCAGATTTATTCACACGTAATAAAATCAATCATTTATTAAGTGGGAGATTTATTCACATGTAATAAAGTCAATCATTAATTAAGTAGCAGATTTATTCACATGTAATAAAGTCAATCATTTATTAAGTGGCAGATTTATTCACACGTAATAAAGTCAATCATTTATTAAGTGGCAGATTTATTCACATGTAATAAAGTCAATCATTTATCTTTATAATGGCAGATTTATTCACATGTAATAAAATCATTCATTTATTAAGTGGCAGATTTATTCACACGTAATAAAGTCAAACATTTATTAAGTGGCAGATTTATTCACACGTAATAAAGTCAATCATTTATCTTTATAATGGCAGATTTATTCACATGTAATAAAATCAATCATTTATTAAGTGGCAGATTTATTCACACGTAATAAAATCAATCATTTATTAAGTGATAGATTTATTCACACGTAATAAAGTCAATCATTTATTAAGTGGCAGATTTATTCACATGTAATAAAATCAATCATTTATTAAGTGGCAGATTTATTCACACGTAATAAAATCAATCATTTATTAAGTGGCAGATTTATTCACATGTAATAAAGTCAATCATTTATTAAGTGGCAGATTTATTCACAAATAATAAAGTCAATCATTTATTAAGTGGCAGATTTATTCACACGTAATAAAGTCAATCATTTATCTTAATAATGGCAGATTTATTCACATGTAATAAAATCAATCATTTATTAAGTGGCAGATTTATTCACACGTAATAAAATCAATCATTTATTAAGTGGCAAATTTATTCACACGTAATAAAATCAATCATGTATTAAGTGGCAGATTTATTCACACGTAATAAAGTCAATCATTTATTAAGTGGCAGATTTATTCACATGTAATAAAGTCAATCATTTATAAAGTAGCAGATTTATTCACATGTAATAAAGTCAATCATTTATGAAGTGGCAGATTTATTCACATGTAATAAAGTCAATCATTTATTAAGTGGCAGATTTATTCACATGTAATAAAGTCAATCATTTATCTTGATAATGGCAGATTTATTCACACGTAATAAAGTCAATCATTTATTAAGTAGCAGATTTATTCACACGTAATAAAGTCAATCATTTATTAAGTGGCAGATTTCTTTACATGTAATAAAGTCAATCATTTATTAAGTGGCAGATTTATTCACACGTAATAAAGTCAATCATTTATTAAGTGGCAGATTTGTTTACATGTAAATGTCAATAATTTATTAAGTGGCAGATTTATTCACACGTAATAAAGTCAATCATTTATTAAGTGGCAGATTTATTCACACGTAATAAAGTCAATCATTTATTAAGTGGCGGCTTTATTCACACGTAATAAAGGCAATCATTTATTAAGTGGAAGATTTATTCACACGTAATAAAGTCAATCATTTATTAAGTTGCAGATTTATTCACACGTAATAAAGTCAATCATTTATTAAGTGGCAGATTTATTCACATGTAATAAAGTCAATCATTTATTAAGTGGCAGATTTATTAACAGGTAATAAAATCAATCATTTATTAAGTGGCAGATTTATTCACATGTAATAAAATCAATCATTTATAAAGTGGCAGATTTATTCACATGTAATAAAATCAATCATTTATTAAGTGGCATATTTTTTCACATGTAATAAAGTCAATCATTTATTAAGTGGCAGATTTATTCACATGTAATAAAGTCAATCATTTATGAAGTGGCAGATTTATTCATAGGTAATAAAGTCAATAATTTATTAAGTGACGGATTTATTCACACGTAATAAAGTCAATCATTTATTAAGTGGCAGATTTATTCACACGTAATAAAGTCAATCATTTATTAAGTGGCAGATTTATCCACATGTAATAAAATCAATCATTTATAAAGTGGCAGATTTATTCACATGTAATAACGTCAATCATTTATTATGTGGCAGATTTATTCACACATAATAAAGTCAATCATTTATTAAGTGGCAGATTTTTCACATGTAATAAAATCAATCATTTATTAAGTTGCAGATTTATTCACATGTAATAAAGTCAATCATTTATTAAGTGGCAGATTTATTCATAGGTAACAAAATCAATCATTTATTAAGTGGCGGATTTATTCACACGTAATAAAGTCAATCATTTATTAAGTGGCAGATTTATTCACACGTAATAAAGTCAATCATTTATTAAGAGGCAGATTTATTCACATGTAATAAAATCAATCATTTATTAAGTGGCAGATTTATTCACAGGTAATAAAGGCAATCATTTATTAAATGGCAGATTTATTCACATGTAATAAAATCAATCATTTATTAAGTGGCAGATTTATTCACATGTAATAAAATCAATCATTTATTTAGTGGCCGATTTATTCACATGTAAACACGTCAATAATTTATTAAGTGGCAGATTTATTCACACGTAATAAAGTCAATCATTTATTAAGTGGCAGATTTATTCACATGCAATAGAGGCAATCATTTATTAAGTGGCAGATTTATTCACACGCAATAAAGTCAATCATTTATTAAGTGGCAGATTTATTCACACGTAATAAAGTCAATCATTAAGTGGCAGATTTATTCACACGTAATAAAGTCAATCATTTATCTTAATAATGGCAGATTTATTCACACGTAATAAAGTCAATCATTTATTAAGTGGCAGATTTATTCACATGTAATAAAGTCAATCATTTATTAAGTGGCAGATTTATTCACACGCAATAAAGTCAATCATTTATTAAGTGGCAGATTTATTCACAGGTAATAAAGTCATTCATTGATTGAGTGGCAGATTTATTCACACACAATAAAGTCAATCATTCATTAAGTGGCAGATTTATTCACACGTAATAAAGTCAATCATTTATCTTAATAATGGCAGATTTATTCACACGTAATAAAGTCAATCATTTATTAAGTGGCAGATTTATTCACATGTAATAAAGTCAATCATTGATTGAGTGGCAGTTTTATTCACACACAATAAAGTCAATCATTTATTAAGTGGCAGATTTATTCACACCTAATAAAGTCAATCATTTATCTTAAAAATGGCAGATTTATTCACATGTAATAAAGTCAATCATTTATTAAGTGGCAGATTTATTCACACGTAATAAAGTCAATCATTTATTAAGTGGCAAATTTATTCACACGTAATAAAGTCAATCATTTATTAAGTGGCAGATTGATTCACACGCAATAAAGTCAATCATTTGTTAAGTGGCAGATGTATTCACATGTAATAAAGTCAATCATTTATTGAGCGGCAGATTTATTCACACGTAATAAAATTAATCATTTATAAAGTGGCAGATTTATTCACACGTAATAAAGTCAATCATTTATTAAGTGGCAGATTTATTCACACGTAATAAAGTCAATCATTAAGTGGCAGATGTATTCACACGTAATAAAGTCAATCATTTATTAAGGGGCAGATTTATTCACACGTAATAAAGTCAATCATTAAATTAAGTGGCAGATTTATTCACACGTAATAAAGTCAATCATTAAGTGGCAGATTTATTCACACGTAATAAAGTCAATCATTTATTTAGTGGCAGATTTATTCACATGTAATAAAGTCAATCATTTATTAAGTGGCAGATTTATTCACACGTAATAAAGTCAATCATTTATTAAGTGGCAGATTTATTCACAGGTAATAAAGTCAATCATTGATTGAGTGGCAGATTTATTCACACACAATAAAGTCAATCATTCATTAAGTGGCAGATTTATTCACACGTAATAAAGTCAATCATTTATCTTAATAATGGCAGATTTATTCACACGTAATAAAGTCAATAATTTATTAAGTGGCAGATTTAATCACACGTAATAAAGTCAATCATTTATCAAGTGGCAGATTTATTCACATGTAATAAAGTCAATCATTGATTGAGTGGCAGATTTATTCACACACAATAAAGTCAATCATTTATTAAGTGGCAGATTTATTCACACCTAATAAAGTCAATCATTTATCTTAAAAATGGCAGATTTATTCACATGTAATAAAGTCAATCATTTATTAAGTGGCAGATTTATTCACACGTAATAAAGTCAATCATTTATTAAGTGGCAAATTTATTCACACGTAATAATGTCAATCATTTATTAAGTAGCAGATTTATTCACACGCAATAAAGTCAATCATTTGTTTAGTGGCAGATGTATTATCATGTAATAAAGTCAATCATTTATTGAGCGGCAGATTTATTCACACGTAATAAAATTAATCATTTATAAAGTGGCAGATTTATTCACACGTAATAAAGTCAATCATTTATTAAGTGGCCGATTTATTCACACGTAATAAAGTCAATCATAAAGTGGCAGATGTATTCACACGTAATAAAGTCAATCATTTATTAAGGGGCAGATTTATTCACACGTAATAAAGTCAATCATTTATTAAGTGGCACATTTATTCACACGTAATAAAGTCAATCATTAAGTGGCAGATTTATTCACACGTAATAAGTCAATCATTTATTAAGTGGCAGATTTATTCACATGTAATAAAGTCAAACATCTATTAAGTGGCAGATTTATTCACACGTAATAAAGTCAATCATTTATTAAGTGGCAGATTTATTCACACGTAATAAAGTCAATCATTTATTAAGTGGCAGATTTATTTACACGTAATAAAGTCAATCATTTATTAAGTTATCGATTTATTCACATGTAATAAAGTCAATCATGTATTAAGTGGCAGATTTATTCACACGCAATAAAATCAATCATTATTAAGTGGCAGATTTATTCACACGTAATAAAGTCAATCATTTATTAAGTGACAGATTTATTCACACGTAATAAAGTCAATCATTAAGTGGTAGATTTATTCACACGTAATAAAGTCAATCATTTATTAAGTGGCAGATTTATTTACACGTAATAAAATCAATCATTTATTAAGTGGGAGATTTATTCACATGTAATAAAGTCAATCATTTATTAAGTGGCAGATTTATTCACATGTAATAAAGTCAATCATTTATTAAGTGGCAGATTTATTCACATGTAATAAAGTCAATCATTTATTAAGTGGCAGAATTATTCACATGTAATAAAGTCAATCATTTATTAAGTGGCAGATTTATTCACACGTAATAAAGTCAATCATTAAGTGGCAGATTTATTCACACGTAATAAAGTCAATCATTTATTAAGTAGCAGATTTATTAACACGTAATAAAGTCAATTATTAAGTGGCAGATTTATTCACACGTAATAAAGTCAATCATTTATTAAGTGGCAGATGTATTCACATGTAATAAAGTCAAACATCTATTAAGTGGCAGATTTATTCACACGTAATAAAGTCAATCATTAAATGGCAGATTTATTCACACGTAATAAAGTCAATCATTAAGTGGCAGATTTATTCACACGTAATAAAGTCAATCATTTATTAAGTTGCAGATTTATTCACACGTAATAAAGTCAATCATTTATTAAGTGGCAGATTTATTCACATGTAATAAAGTCAATCATTTATTAAATGGCAGATTTATTCACACGTAATAAAGTCAATCATTTATTAAGGGGCAGATTTATTCACACGCAATAAAGTCAATCATTAAGTGGCAGATTTATTCACACGTAATAAAGTCAATCATTTATTAAGTAGCAGATTTATTCACACGTAATAAAGTCAATTATTAAGTGGCAGATTTATTCACACGTAATAAAGTCAATCATTTATTAAGTGGCAGATTTATTCACATGTAATAAAGTCAACCATTTATTAAGCAGAAGATTTATTCACACGCAATAAAGTCAATCATTTATTAAGAGGCAGATTTATTCACACGTAATAAAGTCAATCATTTATTAAGTGGCAGATTTATTAACACGTAATAAAGTCAATCATTTATTAAGTGGCAGATTTATTCACATGTAATAAAGTCAATCATTTATTAAATGGCAGATTTATTCACACGTAATAAAGTCAATCATTTATTAAGTGGCAGATTTATTCACACGCAATAAAGTCAATCATTTATTAAGTGGCAGATTTATTCACACGTAATAAAGTCAATCATTTATTTAGTGGCAGATTTATTCACATGTAATAAAGTCAATTATTTATGAAGTGGCAGATTTATTCATAGGTAATAAAGTCAATCATTTATTAAGTTGCGGATTTATTCACACGTAATAAAGTCAATCATTTATTAAGTGGCAGATTTATTCACACGTAATAAAGTCAATCATTTATTAAGTGGCAGATTTATTCACATGTAATAAAATCAATCATTTATTAAGTGGCAGATTTATTCACATGTAATAACGTCAATCATTTATTAAGTGGCAGATTTATTCACACGTAATAAAGTCAATCATTTATTAAGTGGCAGATTTATTCACATGTAATAAAGTCAATCATTTATTAAGTGGCAGATTTATTCACATGTAATAAAGTCAATCATTTATTAAGTTGCAGATTTATTCATAGGTTATAAAGTCAATAATTTATTAAGTGGCGGATTTATTCACACGTAATAAAGTCAATCATTTATTAAGTGGCAGATTTATTCACACGTAATAAATCAATCATTTATTAAGAGGCAGATTTATTCACATGTAATAAAATCAATCATTTATTAAATGGCAGATTTATTCACATGTAATAACGTCAATCATTTATTAAGTGGCAGATTTATTCACACGTAATAAAGTCAATCATTTATTAAGTAGCAGATTTATTCACACGTAATAAAGTCAATTATTAAGTGGCAGATTTATTCACACGTAATAAAGTCAATCATTTATTAAGTGGCAGATTTATTCATATGTAATAAAGTCAACCATTTATTAAGCGGCAGATTTATTCACACGCAATAAAGTCAATCATTTATTAAGAGGCGGATTTATTCACACGTAATAAAGTCAATCATTTATTTAGTGGCAGATTTATTCACACGTAATAAAGTCAATCATTTATTAAGTGGCACATTTATTCACATGTAATAAAGTCAATCATTTATTAAATGGCAGATTTATTCACACGTAATAAAGTCAATCATTTATTAAGTGGCAGATTTATTCACACGCAATAAAGTCAATCATTTATTAAGTGGCAGATTTATTCACATGTAATAAAGTCAATCATTTATTAAGTGGCAGATTTATTAACACGTAATAAAGTCAATAATTTATTAAGTGGCAGATTTATTCACACGTAATAAAGTCAATCATTTATTTAGTGGCAGATGTATTCACATGTAATAAAGTCAATTATTTATGAAGTGGCAGATTTATTCATAGGTAATAAAGTCAATAATTTGTTAAGTGGCGGATTTATTCACACGTAATAAAGTCAATCATTTATAAAGTGGCAGATTTATTCACACGTAATAAAGTCAATCATTTATTAAGTGGCAGATTTATTCACATGTAATAAAATCAATCATTTATTAAGTGGCAGATTTATTCACATGTAATAACCTCAATCATTTCTTAAGTGGCAGATTTATTCACACGTAATAAAGTCAATCATTTATTAAGTGGCAGATTTATTCACATGTAATAAAATCAATCATTTATTAAGTGGCAGATTTATTCACATGTAATAAAGTCAATCATTTATTAAGTTGCAGATTTATTCATAGGTTATAAAGTCAATCATTTATTAAGTGGCGGATTTATTCACACGTAATAAAGTCAATCATTTATTAAGTGGCAGATTTATTCACACGTAATAAAGTCAATCATTTATTAAGAGGCAGATTTATTCACATGTAATAAAATCAATCATTTATTAAGTGGCAGATTTATTCACAGGTAATAAAGGCAATCATTTATAAAGTGGCAGATTTATCCACATGTAATAAAATCAATCATTTATTAAGTGGCAGATTTATTCACATGTAATAAAATCAATCATTTATTAAATGGCAGATTTATTCACATGTAATAACGTCAATCATTTATTAAGTGGCAGATTTATTCACACGTAATAAAGTCAATCATTTATTAAGTGGCAGATTTATTCACATGCAATAGAGGCAATCATTTATTAAGTGGCAGATTTATTCACACGCAATAAAGTCAATCCTTTATTAAGTGGCAGATTTATTCACACGTAATAAAGTCAATCATTAAGTGGCAGATTTATTCACACGTAATAAAGTCAATCATTTATCTTAATAATGGCAGATTAATTCACACGTAATAAAGTCAATCATTTATTAAGTGGCAGATTTATTCACATGTAATACAGTCAATCATTTATTAAGTGGCAGATTTATTCACACGCAATAAAGTCAATCATTTATTAAGTGGAAGATTTATTCACAGGTAATAAAGTCAATCATTGATTGAGTGGCAGATTTATTCACACACAATAAAGTCAATCATTCATTAAGTGGCAGATTTATTCACACGTAATAAAGTCAATCATTTATCTTAATAATGGCAGATTTATTCACACGTAATAAAGTCAATCATTTATTAAGTGGCAGATTTATTCACACGTAATAAAGTCAATCATTTATTAAGTGGCAGATTTATTCACATGTAATAAAGTCAATCATTGATTGAGTGGCAGATTTATTCACACACAATAAAGTCAATCATTTATTAAGTTGCAGATTTATTCACACCTAATAAAGTCAATCATTTATCTTAATAATGGCAGATTTATTCACATGTAATAAAGTCAATCATTTATTAAGTGGCAGATTTATTCACACGTAATAAAGTCAATCATTTATTAAGTGGCAAATTTATTCACACGTAATAAAGTCAATCATTTATTTAGTGGCAGATTTATTCACACGCAATAATGTCAATCATTTGTTCAGTGGCAGATGTATTCACATGTAATAAAGTCAATCATTTATTGAGCGGCAGATTTATTCACACGTAATAAAATTAATCATTTATAAAGTGGCAGATTTATTCACACGTAATAAAGTCAATCATTTATTAAGTGGCAGATTTATTCACACGTAATAAAGTCAATCATTAAGTGGCAGATGTATTCACACGTAATAAAGTCAATCATTTATTAAGGGGCAGATTTATTCACACGTAATAAAGTCAATCATTTATTAAGTGGCAGATTTATTCACACGTAATAAAGTCAATCATTAAGTGGCAGATTTATTCACACGTAATACAGTCAATCATTTATTAAGTGGCAGATTTATTCACATGTAATAAAGTCAAACATCTATTAAGTGGCAGATTTATTCACACGTAATAAAGTCAATCATTTATTAAGTGGCAGATTTATTCACACGTTATAAAGTCAATCATTTATTAAGTGGCAGATTTATTTACACGTAATAAAGTCAATCATTTATTAAGTTATCGATTTATTCACATGTAATAAAGTCAATCATGTATTAAGTGGCAGATTTATTCATACGCAATAAAATCAATCATTATTAAGTGGCAGATTTATTCACACGTAATAAAGTCAATCATTTATTAAGTGACAGATTTATTCACACGTAATAAAGTCAATCATTAAGTGGCAGATTTATTCACACGTAATAAAGTCAATCATTTATTAAGTAGCAGATTTATTCACACGTAATAAAATCAATCATTTATTAAGTGGGAGATTTATTAACATGTAATAAAGTCAATCATTTATTAAGTGGCAGATTTATTCACATGTAATAAAGTCAATCATTTATTAAATGGCAGATTTATTCACATGTAATAAAGTCAATCATTTATTAAGTGGCAGAATTATTCACATGTAATAAAGTCAATCATTTATTAAGTGGCAGATTTATTCACACGTAATAAAGTCAATCATTTATTAAGTGGCAGATTTATTCACACGTAATAAAGTCAATCATTTATTAAGTGGCAGATTTATTAACACGTAATAAAGTCAATCATTAAGTGGCAGATTTATTCACACGTAATAAAGTCAATCATTAAATGGCAGATTTATTCACACGTAATAAAGTCAATCATTTATTAAGTGGCAGATTTATTCACACGTAATAATGTCAATCATTTATTAAGTTGCAGATTTATTCACACGTAATAAAGGCAATCATTTATTAAGTGGCAGATTTATTCACATGTAATAAAGTCAATCATTTATTAAATGGCAGATTTATTAACACGTAATAAAGTCAATCATTTATTAAGGGGCAGATTTATTCACACGCAATAAAGTCAATCATTAAGTGGCAGATTTATTCACACGTAATAAAGTCAATCATTTATTAAGTAGCAGATTTATTCACATGTAATAAAATCAATCATTAGGTGGCAGATTTATTCACAGGTAATAAAGGCAATCATTTATTAAGTGGCAGATTTATTCACATGTAATAAAATCAATCATTTATTAAGTGGCAGATTTATTCACATGTAATAAAATCAATCATTTATTAAATGGCAGATTTATTCACATGTAATAACGTCAATCATTTATTAAGTGGCAGATTTATTCACACGTAATAAAGTCAATCATTTATTAAGTAGCAGATTTATTCACACGTAATAAAGTCAATTATTTAGTGGCAGATTTATTAACACGTAATAAAGTCAATCATTTATTAAGTGGCAGAATTATTCACATGTAATAAAGTCAACCATTTATTAAGCGGCAGATTTATTCACACGCAATAAAGTCAATCATTTATTAAGAGGCAGATTTATTCACACGTAATAAAGTCAATCATTGATTGAGTGGCAGATTTATTCACACGTAATAAAGTCAATCATTTATTAAGTGGCAGATTTATTCACACGTAATAAAGTCAATCATTTATCTTAATAATGGCAGATTTATTCACACGTAAAAAAATCAATAATTTATTAAGTGGCAGATTTATTCACACGTAATAAAGTCAATCATTTATTAAGTGGCAGATTTATTCACATGTAATAAAGTCAATCAATGATTGAGTGGCAGATTGAATCACACACAATAAAGTCAATCATTTATTAAGTGGCAGATTTATTCACACCTAATAAAATCAATCATTTATCTTAAAAATGGCAGATTTATTCACATGTAATAAAGTCAATCATTTCTTAAGTGGCAGATTTATTCACACGTAATAAAGTCAATCATTTATTAAGTGGCAGATGTAGTCACATGTAATAAAGTCAATCATTTATTGAGCGGCAGATTTATTCACACGTAATAAAATTAATCATTTATAAAGTGGCAGATTTATTCACACGTAATAAAGTCAATCATTTATTAAGTGGCAGATTTATTCACACGTAATAAAGTCAATCATTAAGTGGCAGATGTATTCACACGTAATAAAGTCAATCATTTATTAAGGGTCAGATTTATTCACACGTAATAAAGTCAATCATTTATTAAGTGGCAGATTTATTCACACGTAATAAAGTCAATCATTAAGTGGCAGATTTATTCACACGTAATAAAGTCAATCATTTATTAAGTGGCAGATGTATTCACATGTAATAAAGTCAAACATCTATTAAGTGGCAGATTTATTCACACGTAATAAAGTCAATAATTTATTAAGTGGCAGATTTATTCACACGTAATAAAGTCAATCATTTATTAAGTGGCAGATTTATTTACACGTAATAAAGTCAATCATTTATTAAGTTATCGATTTATTCACATGTAATAAAGTCAATCATGTATTAAGTGGCAGATTTATTCATACGCAATAAAATCAATCATTATTAAGTGGCAGATTTATTCACACGTAATAAAGTCAATCATTTATTAAGTGACAGATTTATTCACACGTAATAAAGTCAATCATTAAGTGGCAGATTTATTCACACGTAATAAAGTCAGTCATTTATTAAGTGGCAGATTTATTCACATGTAATAAAGTCAATCATTTATTAAATGGCAGATTTATTCACATGTAATAAAGTCAATCATTTATTAAGTGGCAGAATTATTCACATGTAATAAAGTCAATCATTTATTAAGTGGCAGATTTATTCACACGTAATAAAGTCAATCATTTATTAAGTGGCAGATTTATTCACACGTAATAAAGTCAATCATTTATTAAGTGGCAGATTTATTAACACGTAATAAAGTCAATCATTAAGTGGCAGATTTATTCACACGTCATAAAGTCAATCATTAAATGGCAGATTTATTCACACGTAATAAAGTCAATCATTTATTAAGTGGCAGATTTATTCACACGTAATAAAGTCAATCATTTATTAAGTGGCAGATTTATTCACACGTAATAAAGTCAATCATTTATTAAGTGGCAGATTTATTCACACGTAATAAAGTCAATCATTTATTAAGTGGCAGATTTATTCACACGTAATAAAGTCAATCATTTATTAAGTGGCAGATTTATTTACACGTAATAAAGTCAATCATTTATTAAGTTATCGATTTATTCACATGTAATAAAGTCAATCATGTATTAAGTGGCAGATTTATTCATACGCAATAAAATCAATCATTATTAAGTGTCAGATTTATTCACACGTAATAAAGTCAATCATTCATTAAGTGACAGATTTATTCACACGTAATAAAGTCAATCATTAAGTGGCAGATTTATTCACACGTAATAAAGTCAATAATTTATTAAGTAGCAGATTTATTCACACGTAATAAAATCAATCATTTATTAAGTGGGAGATTTATTCACATGTAATAAAGTCAATCATTAATTAAGTAGCAGATTTATTCACATGTAATAAAGTCAATCATTTATTAAGTGGCAGATTTATTCACACGTAATAAAGTCAATCATTTATTAAGTGGCAGATTTATTCACATGTAATAAAGTCAATCATTTATCTTTATAATGGCAGATTTATTCACATGTAATAAAATCATTCATTTATTAAGTGGCAGATTTATTCACACGTAATAAAGTCAAACATTTATTAAGTGGCAGATTTATTCACACGTAATAAAGTCAATCATTTATCTTTATAATGGCAGATTTATTCACATGTAATAAAATCAATCATTTATTAAGTGGCAGATTTATTCACACGTAATAAAATCAATCATTTATTAAGTGATAGATTTATTCACACGTAATAAAGTCAATCATTTATTAAGTGGCAGATTTATTCACATGTAATAAAATCAATCATTTATTAAGTGGCAGATTTATTCACACGTAATAAAATCAATCATTTATTAAGTGGCAGATTTATTCACATGTAATAAAGTCAATCATTTATTAAGTGGCAGATTTATTCACAAATAATAAAGTCAATCATTTATTAAGTGGCAGATTTATTCACACGTAATAAAGTCAATCATTTATCTTAATAATGGCAGATTTATTCACATGTAATAAAATCAATCATTTATTAAGTGGCAGATTTATTCACACGTAATAAAATCAATCATTTATTAAGTGGCAAATTTATTCACACGTAATAAAATCAATCATGTATTAAGTGGCAGATTTATTCACACGTAATAAAGTCAATCATTTATTAAGTGGCAGATTTATTCACATGTAATAAAGTCAATCATTTATAAAGTAGCAGATTTATTCACATGTAATAAAGTCAATCATTTATGAAGTGGCAGATTTATTCACATGTAATAAAGTCAATCATTTATTAAGTGGCAGATTTATTCACATGTAATAAAGTCAATCATTTATCTTGATAATGGCAGATTTATTCACACGTAATAAAGTCAATCATTTATTAAGTAGCAGATTTATTCACACGTAATAAAGTCAATCATTTATTAAGTGGCAGATTTCTTTACATGTAATAAAGTCAATCATTTATTAAGTGGCAGATTTATTCACACGTAATAAAGTCAATCATTTATTAAGTGGCAGATTTGTTTACATGTAAATGTCAATAATTTATTAAGTGGCAGATTTATTCACACGTAATAAAGTCAATCATTTATTAAGTGGCAGATTTATTCACACGTAATAAAGTCAATCATTTATTAAGTGGCGGCTTTATTCACACGTAATAAAGGCAATCATTTATTAAGTGGAAGATTTATTCACACGTAATAAAGTCAATCATTTATTAAGTTGCAGATTTATTCACACGTAATAAAGTCAATCATTTATTAAGTGGCAGATTTATTCACATGTAATAAAGTCAATCATTTATTAAGTGGCAGATTTATTAACAGGTAATAAAATCAATCATTTATTAAGTGGCAGATTTATTCACATGTAATAAAATCAATCATTTATAAAGTGGCAGATTTATTCACATGTAATAAAATCAATCATTTATTAAGTGGCATATTTTTTCACATGTAATAAAGTCAATCATTTATTAAGTGGCAGATTTATTCACATGTAATAAAGTCAATCATTTATGAAGTGGCAGATTTATTCATAGGTAATAAAGTCAATAATTTATTAAGTGACGGATTTATTCACACGTAATAAAGTCAATCATTTATTAAGTGGCAGATTTATTCACACGTAATAAAGTCAATCATTTATTAAGTGGCAGATTTATCCACATGTAATAAAATCAATCATTTATAAAGTGGCAGATTTATTCACATGTAATAACGTCAATCATTTATTATGTGGCAGATTTATTCACACATAATAAAGTCAATCATTTATTAAGTGGCAGATTTTTCACATGTAATAAAATCAATCATTTATTAAGTTGCAGATTTATTCACATGTAATAAAGTCAATCATTTATTAAGTGGCAGATTTATTCATAGGTAACAAAATCAATCATTTATTAAGTGGCGGATTTATTCACACGTAATAAAGTCAATCATTTATTAAGTGGCAGATTTATTCACACGTAATAAAGTCAATCATTTATTAAGAGGCAGATTTATTCACATGTAATAAAATCAATCATTTATTAAGTGGCAGATTTATTCACAGGTAATAAAGGCAATCATTTATTAAATGGCAGATTTATTCACATGTAATAAAATCAATCATTTATTAAGTGGCAGATTTATTCACATGTAATAAAATCAATCATTTATTTAGTGGCCGATTTATTCACATGTAAACACGTCAATAATTTATTAAGTGGCAGATTTATTCACACGTAATAAAGTCAATCATTTATTAAGTGGCAGATTTATTCACATGCAATAGAGGCAATCATTTATTAAGTGGCAGATTTATTCACACGCAATAAAGTCAATCATTTATTAAGTGGCAGATTTATTCACACGTAATAAAGTCAATCATTAAGTGGCAGATTTATTCACACGTAATAAAGTCAATCATTTATCTTAATAATGGCAGATTTATTCACACGTAATAAAGTCAATCATTTATTAAGTGGCAGATTTATTCACATGTAATAAAGTCAATCATTTATTAAGTGGCAGATTTATTCACACGCAATAAAGTCAATCATTTATTAAGTGGCAGATTTATTCACAGGTAATAAAGTCATTCATTGATTGAGTGGCAGATTTATTCACACACAATAAAGTCAATCATTCATTAAGTGGCAGATTTATTCACACGTAATAAAGTCAATCATTTATCTTAATAATGGCAGATTTATTCACACGTAATAAAGTCAATCATTTATTAAGTGGCAGATTTATTCACATGTAATAAAGTCAATCATTGATTGAGTGGCAGTTTTATTCACACACAATAAAGTCAATCATTTATTAAGTGGCAGATTTATTCACACCTAATAAAGTCAATCATTTATCTTAAAAATGGCAGATTTATTCACATGTAATAAAGTCAATCATTTATTAAGTGGCAGATTTATTCACACGTAATAAAGTCAATCATTTATTAAGTGGCAAATTTATTCACACGTAATAAAGTCAATCATTTATTAAGTGGCAGATTGATTCACACGCAATAAAGTCAATCATTTGTTAAGTGGCAGATGTATTCACATGTAATAAAGTCAATCATTTATTGAGCGGCAGATTTATTCACACGTAATAAAATTAATCATTTATAAAGTGGCAGATTTATTCACACGTAATAAAGTCAATCATTTATTAAGTGGCAGATTTATTCACACGTAATAAAGTCAATCATTAAGTGGCAGATGTATTCACACGTAATAAAGTCAATCATTTATTAAGGGGCAGATTTATTCACACGTAATAAAGTCAATCATTAAATTAAGTGGCAGATTTATTCACACGTAATAAAGTCAATCATTAAGTGGCAGATTTATTCACACGTAATAAAGTCAATCATTTATTTAGTGGCAGATTTATTCACATGTAATAAAGTCAATCATTTATTAAGTGGCAGATTTATTCACACGTAATAAAGTCAATCATTTATTAAGTGGCAGATTTATTCACAGGTAATAAAGTCAATCATTGATTGAGTGGCAGATTTATTCACACACAATAAAGTCAATCATTCATTAAGTGGCAGATTTATTCACACGTAATAAAGTCAATCATTTATCTTAATAATGGCAGATTTATTCACACGTAATAAAGTCAATAATTTATTAAGTGGCAGATTTAATCACACGTAATAAAGTCAATCATTTATCAAGTGGCAGATTTATTCACATGTAATAAAGTCAATCATTGATTGAGTGGCAGATTTATTCACACACAATAAAGTCAATCATTTATTAAGTGGCAGATTTATTCACACCTAATAAAGTCAATCATTTATCTTAAAAATGGCAGATTTATTCACATGTAATAAAGTCAATCATTTATTAAGTGGCAGATTTATTCACACGTAATAAAGTCAATCATTTATTAAGTGGCAAATTTATTCACACGTAATAATGTCAATCATTTATTAAGTAGCAGATTTATTCACACGCAATAAAGTCAATCATTTGTTTAGTGGCAGATGTATTATCATGTAATAAAGTCAATCATTTATTGAGCGGCAGATTTATTCACACGTAATAAAATTAATCATTTATAAAGTGGCAGATTTATTCACACGTAATAAAGTCAATCATTTATTAAGTGGCCGATTTATTCACACGTAATAAAGTCAATCATAAAGTGGCAGATGTATTCACACGTAATAAAGTCAATCATTTATTAAGGGGCAGATTTATTCACACGTAATAAAGTCAATCATTTATTAAGTGGCACATTTATTCACACGTAATAAAGTCAATCATTAAGTGGCAGATTTATTCACACGTAATAAGTCAATCATTTATTAAGTGGCAGATTTATTCACATGTAATAAAGTCAAACATCTATTAAGTGGCAGATTTATTCACACGTAATAAAGTCAATCATTTATTAAGTGGCAGATTTATTCACACGTAATAAAGTCAATCATTTATTAAGTGGCAGATTTATTTACACGTAATAAAGTCAATCATTTATTAAGTTATCGATTTATTCACATGTAATAAAGTCAATCATGTATTAAGTGGCAGATTTATTCACACGCAATAAAATCAATCATTATTAAGTGGCAGATTTATTCACACGTAATAAAGTCAATCATTTATTAAGTGACAGATTTATTCACACGTAATAAAGTCAATCATTAAGTGGCAGATTTATTCACACGTAATAAAGTCAATCATTTATTAAGTGGCAGATTTATTTACACGTAATAAAATCAATCATTTATTAAGTGGGAGATTTATTCACATGTAATAAAGTCAATCATTTATTAAGTGGCAGATTTATTCACATGTAATAAAGTCAATCATTTATTAAGTGGCAGATTTATTCACATGTAATAAAGTCAATCATTTATTAAGTGGCAGAATTATTCACATGTAATAAAGTCAATCATTTATTAAGTGGCAGATTTATTCACACGTAATAAAGTCAATCATTAAGTGGCAGATTTATTCACACGTAATAAAGTCAATCATTTATTAAGTAGCAGATTTATTAACACGTAATAAAGTCAATTATTAAGTGGCAGATTTATTCACACGTAATAAAGTCAATCATTTATTAAGTGGCAGATGTATTCACATGTAATAAAGTCAAACATCTATTAAGTGGCAGATTTATTCACACGTAATAAAGTCAATCATTAAATGGCAGATTTATTCACACGTAATAAAGTCAATCATTAAGTGGCAGATTTATTCACACGTAATAAAGTCAATCATTTATTAAGTTGCAGATTTATTCACACGTAATAAAGTCAATCATTTATTAAGTGGCAGATTTATTCACATGTAATAAAGTCAATCATTTATTAAATGGCAGATTTATTCACACGTAATAAAGTCAATCATTTATTAAGGGGCAGATTTATTCACACGCAATAAAGTCAATCATTAAGTGGCAGATTTATTCACACGTAATAAAGTCAATCATTTATTAAGTAGCAGATTTATTCACACGTAATAAAGTCAATTATTAAGTGGCAGATTTATTCACACGTAATAAAGTCAATCATTTATTAAGTGGCAGATTTATTCACATGTAATAAAGTCAACCATTTATTAAGCAGAAGATTTATTCACACGCAATAAAGTCAATCATTTATTAAGAGGCAGATTTATTCACACGTAATAAAGTCAATCATTTATTAAGTGGCAGATTTATTAACACGTAATAAAGTCAATCATTTATTAAGTGGCAGATTTATTCACATGTAATAAAGTCAATCATTTATTAAATGGCAGATTTATTCACACGTAATAAAGTCAATCATTTATTAAGTGGCAGATTTATTCACACGCAATAAAGTCAATCATTTATTAAGTGGCAGATTTATTCACACGTAATAAAGTCAATCATTTATTTAGTGGCAGATTTATTCACATGTAATAAAGTCAATTATTTATGAAGTGGCAGATTTATTCATAGGTAATAAAGTCAATCATTTATTAAGTGGCGGATTTATTCACACGTAATAAAGTCAATCATTTATTAAGTGGCAGATTTATTCACACGTAATAAAGTCAATCATTTATTAAGTGGCAGATTTATTCACATGTAATAAAATCAATCATTTATTAAGTGGCAGATTTATTCACATGTAATAACGTCAATCATTTATTAAGTGGCAGATTTATTCACACGTAATAAAGTCAATCATTTATTAAGTGGCAGATTTATTCACATGTAATAAAGTCAATCATTTATTAAGTGGCAGATTTATTCACATGTAATAAAGTCAATCATTTATTAAGTTGCAGATTTATTCATAGGTTATAAAGTCAATAATTTATTAAGTGGCGGATTTATTCACACGTAATAAAGTCAATCATTTATTAAGTGGCAGATTTATTCACACGTAATAAATCAATCATTTATTAAGAGGCAGATTTATTCACATGTAATAAAATCAATCATTTATTAAATGGCAGATTTATTCACATGTAATAACGTCAATCATTTATTAAGTGGCAGATTTATTCACACGTAATAAAGTCAATCATTTATTAAGTAGCAGATTTATTCACACGTAATAAAGTCAATTATTAAGTGGCAGATTTATTCACACGTAATAAAGTCAATCATTTATTAAGTGGCAGATTTATTCATATGTAATAAAGTCAACCATTTATTAAGCGGCAGATTTATTCACACGCAATAAAGTCAATCATTTATTAAGAGGCGGATTTATTCACACGTAATAAAGTCAATCATTTATTAAGTGGCAGATTTATTCACACGTAATAAAGTCAATCATTTATTAAGTGGCACATTTATTCACATGTAATAAAGTCAATCATTTATTAAATGGCAGATTTATTCACACGTAATAAAGTCAATCATTTATTAAGTGGCAGATTTATTCACACGCAATAAAGTCAATCATTTATTAAGTGGCAGATTTATTCACATGTAATAAAGTCAATCATTTATTAAGTGGCAGATTTATTAACACGTAATAAAGTCAATAATTTATTAAGTGGCAGATTTATTCACACGTAATAAAGTCAATCATTTATTTAGTGGCAGATGTATTCACATGTAATAAAGTCAATTATTTATGAAGTGGCAGATTTATTCATAGGTAATAAAGTCAATAATTTGTTAAGTGGCGGATTTATTCACACGTAATAAAGTCAATCATTTATAAAGTGGCAGATTTATTCACACGTAATAAAGTCAATCATTTATTAAGTGGCAGATTTATTCACATGTAATAAAATCAATCATTTATTAAGTGGCAGATTTATTCACATGTAATAACCTCAATCATTTCTTAAGTGGCAGATTTATTCACACGTAATAAAGTCAATCATTTATTAAGTGGCAGATTTATTCACATGTAATAAAATCAATCATTTATTAAGTGGCAGATTTATTCACATGTAATAAAGTCAATCATTTATTAAGTTGCAGATTTATTCATAGGTTATAAAGTCAATCATTTATTAAGTGGCGGATTTATTCACACGTAATAAAGTCAATCATTTATTAAGTGGCAGATTTATTCACACGTAATAAAGTCAATCATTTATTAAGAGGCAGATTTATTCACATGTAATAAAATCAATCATTTATTAAGTGGCAGATTTATTCACAGGTAATAAAGGCAATCATTTATAAAGTGGCAGATTTATCCACATGTAATAAAATCAATCATTTATTAAGTGGCAGATTTATTCACATGTAATAAAATCAATCATTTATTAAATGGCAGATTTATTCACATGTAATAACGTCAATCATTTATTAAGTGGCAGATTTATTCACACGTAATAAAGTCAATCATTTATTAAGTGGCAGATTTATTCACATGCAATAGAGGCAATCATTTATTAAGTGGCAGATTTATTCACACGCAATAAAGTCAATCCTTTATTAAGTGGCAGATTTATTCACACGTAATAAAGTCAATCATTAAGTGGCAGATTTATTCACACGTAATAAAGTCAATCATTTATCTTAATAATGGCAGATTAATTCACACGTAATAAAGTCAATCATTTATTAAGTGGCAGATTTATTCACATGTAATACAGTCAATCATTTATTAAGTGGCAGATTTATTCACACGCAATAAAGTCAATCATTTATTAAGTGGAAGATTTATTCACAGGTAATAAAGTCAATCATTGATTGAGTGGCAGATTTATTCACACACAATAAAGTCAATCATTCATTAAGTGGCAGATTTATTCACACGTAATAAAGTCAATCATTTATCTTAATAATGGCAGATTTATTCACACGTAATAAAGTCAATCATTTATTAAGTGGCAGATTTATTCACACGTAATAAAGTCAATCATTTATTAAGTGGCAGATTTATTCACATGTAATAAAGTCAATCATTGATTGAGTGGCAGATTTATTCACACACAATAAAGTCAATCATTTATTAAGTTGCAGATTTATTCACACCTAATAAAGTCAATCATTTATCTTAATAATGGCAGATTTATTCACATGTAATAAAGTCAATCATTTATTAAGTGGCAGATTTATTCACACGTAATAAAGTCAATCATTTATTAAGTGGCAAATTTATTCACACGTAATAAAGTCAATCATTTATTTAGTGGCAGATTTATTCACACGCAATAATGTCAATCATTTGTTCAGTGGCAGATGTATTCACATGTAATAAAGTCAATCATTTATTGAGCGGCAGATTTATTCACACGTAATAAAATTAATCATTTATAAAGTGGCAGATTTATTCACACGTAATAAAGTCAATCATTTATTAAGTGGCAGATTTATTCACACGTAATAAAGTCAATCATTAAGTGGCAGATGTATTCACACGTAATAAAGTCAATCATTTATTAAGGGGCAGATTTATTCACACGTAATAAAGTCAATCATTTATTAAGTGGCAGATTTATTCACACGTAATAAAGTCAATCATTAAGTGGCAGATTTATTCACACGTAATACAGTCAATCATTTATTAAGTGGCAGATTTATTCACATGTAATAAAGTCAAACATCTATTAAGTGGCAGATTTATTCACACGTAATAAAGTCAATCATTTATTAAGTGGCAGATTTATTCACACGTTATAAAGTCAATCATTTATTAAGTGGCAGATTTATTTACACGTAATAAAGTCAATCATTTATTAAGTTATCGATTTATTCACATGTAATAAAGTCAATCATGTATTAAGTGGCAGATTTATTCATACGCAATAAAATCAATCATTATTAAGTGGCAGATTTATTCACACGTAATAAAGTCAATCATTTATTAAGTGACAGATTTATTCACACGTAATAAAGTCAATCATTAAGTGGCAGATTTATTCACACGTAATAAAGTCAATCATTTATTAAGTAGCAGATTTATTCACACGTAATAAAATCAATCATTTATTAAGTGGGAGATTTATTAACATGTAATAAAGTCAATCATTTATTAAGTGGCAGATTTATTCACATGTAATAAAGTCAATCATTTATTAAATGGCAGATTTATTCACATGTAATAAAGTCAATCATTTATTAAGTGGCAGAATTATTCACATGTAATAAAGTCAATCATTTATTAAGTGGCAGATTTATTCACACGTAATAAAGTCAATCATTTATTAAGTGGCAGATTTATTCACACGTAATAAAGTCAATCATTTATTAAGTGGCAGATTTATTAACACGTAATAAAGTCAATCATTAAGTGGCAGATTTATTCACACGTAATAAAGTCAATCATTAAATGGCAGATTTATTCACACGTAATAAAGTCAATCATTTATTAAGTGGCAGATTTATTCACACGTAATAATGTCAATCATTTATTAAGTTGCAGATTTATTCACACGTAATAAAGGCAATCATTTATTAAGTGGCAGATTTATTCACATGTAATAAAGTCAATCATTTATTAAATGGCAGATTTATTAACACGTAATAAAGTCAATCATTTATTAAGGGGCAGATTTATTCACACGCAATAAAGTCAATCATTAAGTGGCAGATTTATTCACACGTAATAAAGTCAATCATTTATTAAGTAGCAGATTTATTCACATGTAATAAAATCAATCATTAGGTGGCAGATTTATTCACAGGTAATAAAGGCAATCATTTATTAAGTGGCAGATTTATTCACATGTAATAAAATCAATCATTTATTAAGTGGCAGATTTATTCACATGTAATAAAATCAATCATTTATTAAATGGCAGATTTATTCACATGTAATAACGTCAATCATTTATTAAGTGGCAGATTTATTCACACGTAATAAAGTCAATCATTTATTAAGTAGCAGATTTATTCACACGTAATAAAGTCAATTATTTAGTGGCAGATTTATTAACACGTAATAAAGTCAATCATTTATTAAGTGGCAGAATTATTCACATGTAATAAAGTCAACCATTTATTAAGCGGCAGATTTATTCACACGCAATAAAGTCAATCATTTATTAAGAGGCAGATTTATTCACACGTAATAAAGTCAATCATTGATTGAGTGGCAGATTTATTCACACGTAATAAAGTCAATCATTTATTAAGTGGCAGATTTATTCACACGTAATAAAGTCAATCATTTATCTTAATAATGGCAGATTTATTCACACGTAAAAAAATCAATAATTTATTAAGTGGCAGATTTATTCACACGTAATAAAGTCAATCATTTATTAAGTGGCAGATTTATTCACATGTAATAAAGTCAATCAATGATTGAGTGGCAGATTTATTCACACACAATAAAGTCAATCATTTATTAAGTGGCAGATTTATTCACACCTAATAAAATCAATCATTTATCTTAAAAATGGCAGATTTATTCACATGTAATAAAGTCAATCATTTCTTAAGTGGCAGATTTATTCACACGTAATAAAGTCAATCATTTATTAAGTGGCAGATGTAGTCACATGTAATAAAGTCAATCATTTATTGAGCGGCAGATTTATTCACACGTAATAAAATTAATCATTTATAAAGTGGCAGATTTATTCACACGTAATAAAGTCAATCATTTATTAAGTGGCAGATTTATTCACACGTAATAAAGTCAATCATTAAGTGGCAGATGTATTCACACGTAATAAAGTCAATCATTTATTAAGGGTCAGATTTATTCACACGTAATAAAGTCAATCATTTATTAAGTGGCAGATTTATTCACACGTAATAAAGTCAATCATTAAGTGGCAGATTTATTCACACGTAATAAAGTCAATCATTTATTAAGTGGCAGATGTATTCACATGTAATAAAGTCAAACATCTATTAAGTGGCAGATTTATTCACACGTAATAAAGTCAATAATTTATTAAGTGGCAGATTTATTCACACGTAATAAAGTCAATCATTTATTAAGTGGCAGATTTATTTACACGTAATAAAGTCAATCATTTATTAAGTTATCGATTTATTCACATGTAATAAAGTCAATCATGTATTAAGTGGCAGATTTATTCATACGCAATAAAATCAATCATTATTAAGTGGCAGATTTATTCACACGTAATAAAGTCAATCATTTATTAAGTGACAGATTTATTCACACGTAATAAAGTCAATCATTAAGTGGCAGATTTATTCACACGTAATAAAGTCAGTCATTTATTAAGTGGCAGATTTATTCACATGTAATAAAGTCAATCATTTATTAAATGGCAGATTTATTCACATGTAATAAAGTCAATCATTTATTAAGTGGCAGAATTATTCACATGTAATAAAGTCAATCATTTATTAAGTGGCAGATTTATTCACACGTAATAAAGTCAATCATTTATTAAGTGGCAGATTTATTCACACGTAATAAAGTCAATCATTTATTAAGTGGCAGATTTATTAACACGTAATAAAGTCAATCATTAAGTGGCAGATTTATTCACACGTCATAAAGTCAATCATTAAATGGCAGATTTATTCACACGTAATAAAGTCAATCATTTATTAAGTGGCAGATTTATTCACACGTAATAAAGTCAATCATTTATTAAGTTGCAGATTTATTCACACGTAATAAAGGCAATCATTTATTAAGTGGCAGATTTATTCACATGTAATAAAGTCAATCATTTATTAAATGGCAGATTTATTAACACGTAATAAAGTCAATCATTTATTAAGGGGCAGATTTATTCACACGCAATAAAGTCAATCATTAAGTGGCAGATTTATTCACACGTAATAAAGTCAATCATTTATTAAGTAGCAGATTTATTCACATGTAATAAAATCAATCATTAAGTGGCAGATTTATTCACAGGTAATAAAGGCAATCATTTATTAAGTGGCAGATTTATTCACATGTAATAAAATCAATCATTTATTAAGTGGCAGATTTATTCACATGTAATAAAATCAATCATATATTAAATGGCAGATTTATTCACATGTAATAACGTCAATCATTTATTAAGTGGCAGATTTATTCACACGTAATAAAGTCAATCATTTATTAAGTAGCAGATTTATTCACACGTAATAAAGTCAATTATTTAGTGGCAGATTTATTAACACGTAATAAAGTCAATCATTTATTAAGTGGCAGATTACTTCACATGTAATAAAGTCAATCATTTATTAAGCGGCAGATTTATTCACACGCAATAAAGTCAATCATTTATTAAGAGGCAGATTTATTCACACGTAATAAAGTCAATCATTGATTTAGTGGCAGATTTATTCACACGTAATAAAGTCAATCATTTATTAAGTGGCAGATTTATTCACACGTAATAAAGTCAATCATTTATCTTAATAATGGCAGATTTATTCACACGTAATAAAGTCAATAATTTATTAAGTGGCAGATTTATTCACACGTAATAAAGTCAATCATTTATTAAGTGGCAGATTTATTCACATGTAATAAAGTCAATCATTGATTGAGTGGAAGATTTATTCACACACAATAAAGTCAATCATTTATTAAGTGGCAGATTTATTCACACCTTATAAAATCAAACATTTATCTTAAAAATGGCAGATTTATTCACATGTAATAAAGTCAATCATTTCTTAAGTGGCAGATTTATTCACACGTAATAAAGTCAATCATTTATTAAGTGGCAGATGTAGTCACATGTAATAAAGTCAATCATTTATTGAGCGGCAGATTTATTCACACGTAATAAAATTAATCATTTATAAAGTGGCAGATTTATTCACACGTAATAAAGTCAATCATTTATTAAGTGGCAGATTTATTCACACGTAATAAAGTCAATCATTAAGTGGCAGATGTATTCACACGTAATAAAGTCAATCATTTATTAAGGGGCAGATTTATTCACACGTAATAAAGTCAATCATTTATTAAGTGGCATATTTATTCACACGTAATAAAGTCAATCATTAAGTGGCAGATTTATTCACACGTAATAAAGTCAATCATTTATTAAGTGGCAGATGTATTCACATGTAATAAAGTCAAACATCTATTAAGTGGCAGATTTATTCACACGTAATAAAGTCAATCATTTATTAAGTGGCAGATTTATTCACACGTAATAAAATCAATCATTTATTAAGTGGCAGATTTATTTACACGTAATAAAGTCAATCATTTATTAAGTTATCGATTTATTCACATGTAATAAAGTCAATCATGTATTAAGTGGCAGATTTATTCATACGCAATAAAATCAATCATTATTAAGTAGCAGATTTATTCACACGTAATAAAGTCAATCATTTATTAAGTGACAGATTTATTCACACGTAATAAAGTCAATCATTAAGTGGCAGATTTATTCACACGTAATAAAGTCAATCATTTATTAAGTAGCAGATTTATTAACACGTAATAAAGTCAATTATTAAGTGGCAGATTTATTCACACGTAATAAAGTCAATCATTTATTAAGTGGCAGATGTATTCACATGTAATAAAGTCAAACATCTATTAAGTGGCAGATTTATTCACACGTAATAAAGTCAATCATTAAATGGCAGATTTATTCACACGTAATAAAGTCAATCATTAAGTGGCAGATTTATTCACACGTAATAAAGTCAATCATTTATTAAGTTGCAGATTTATTCACACGTAATAAAGTCAATCATTTATTAAGTGGAAGATTTATTCACATGTAATAAAGTCAATCATTTATTAAATGGCAGATTTATTCACACGTAATAAAGTCAATCATTTATTAAGGGGCAGATTTATTCACACGCAATAAAGTCAATCATTAAGTGGCAGATTTATTCACACGTAATAAAGTCAATCATTTATTAAGTAGCAGATTTATTCACACGTAATAAAGTCAATTATTAAGTGGCAGATTTATTCACACGTAATAAAGTCAATCATTTATTAAGTGGCAGATTTATTCACATGTAATAAAGTCAACCATTTATTAAGCGGCAGATTTATTCACACGCAATAAAGTCAATCATTTATTAAGAGGCAGGTTTATTCACACGCAATAAAGTCAATCATTTATTAAGTGGCAGATTTATTCACATGTAATAAAGTCAATCATTTATTAAGTGGCAGATTTATTAATACGTAATAAAGTCAATAATTTATTAAGTGGCAGATTTATTCACACGTAATAAAGTCAATCATTTATTTAGTGGCAGATTTATTCACATGTAATAAAGTCAATTATTTATGAAGTGGCAGATTTATTCATAGGTAATAAAGTCAATCATTTATTAAGTGGCGGATTTATTCACACGTAATAAAGTCAATCATTTATTAAGTGGCAGATTTATTCACACGTAATAAAGTCAATCATTTATTAAGTGGCAGATTTATTCACGTGTAATAAAATCAATCATTTATTAAGTGGCAGATTTATTCACATGTAATAACGTCAATCATTTATTAAGTGGCAGATTTATTCACACGTAATAAAGTCAATCATTTATTAAGTGGCAGATTTATTCACATGTAATAAAATCAATCATTTATTAAGTGGCAGATTTATTCATACGCAATAAAATCAATCATTTATTAAGTTGCAGATTTATTCATAGGTTATGAAGTCAATCATTTATTAAGTGGCGGATTTATTCACACGTAATAAAGTCAATCATTTATTAAGTGGCAGATTTATTCACACGTAATAAAGTCAATCATTTATTAACAGGCAGATTTATTCACATGTAATAAAATCAATCATTTATTAAGTGGCAGATTTATTCACAGGTAATAAAGGCAATCATTTATTAAGTGGCAGATTTATTCACATGTAATAAAATCAATCATTTATTAAGTGGCAGATTTATTCACATGTAATAAAATCAATCATTTATTAAATGGCAGATTTATTCACATGTAATAACGTCAATCATTTATTAAGTGGCAGATTTATTCACACGTAATAAAGTCAATCATTTATTAAGTAGAATATTTATTCACACTTAATAAAGTCAATTATTTAGTGGCAGATTTATTAACACGTAATAAAGTTAATCATTTATTAAGTGGCAGATTTATTCACATGTAATAAAGTCAACCATTTATTAAGCGGCAGATTTATTCACACGCAATAAAGTCAATCATTTATTAAGAGGCAGATTTATTCACACGTAATAAAGTCAATCATTTATTAAGTGGCAGATTTATTCACACGTAATAAAGTCAATCATTTATTAAGTGGCAGATTTATTCACATGTAATAAAGTCAATCATTTATTAAATGGCAGATTTATTCACACGTAATAAAGTCAATCATTTATTAAGTGGCAGATTTATTCACACGCAATAAAGTCAATCATTTATTAAGTGGCAGATTTATTCACACGTAATAAAGTCAATAATTTATTAAGTGGCAGATTTATTCACACGTAATAAAGTCAATCATTTATTTAGTGGCAGATGTATTCACATGTAGTAAAGTCAATTATTTATGAAGTGGCAGATTTATTCATAGGTAATAAAGTCAATAATTTGTTAAGTGGCGGATTTATTCACACGTAATAAAGTCAATCATTTATTAAGTGGCAGATTTATTCACACGTAATAAAGTCAATCATTTATTAAGTGGCAGATTTATTCACATGTAATAAAATCAATCATTTATTAAGTGGCAGATTTATTCACATGTAATAACGTCAATCATTTATTAAGTGGCAGATTTATTCACACGTAATAAAGTCAATCATTTATTAAGTGGCAGATGTATTCACATGTAATAAAATCAATCATTTATTAAGTGGCAGATTTATTCACATGTAATAAAGTCAATCATTTATTAAGTTGCAGATTTATTCATAGGTTATAAAGTCAATCATTTATTAAGTGGCAGATTTATTCACACGTAATAAAGTCAATCATTTATTAAGTGGCAGATTTATTCACACGTAATAAAGTCAATCATTTATTAAGAGGCAGATTTATTCACATGTAATAAAATCAATCATTTATTAAGTGGCAGATTTATTCACAGGTAATAAAGGCAATCATTTATTAAGTGGCAGATTTAGTCACATGTAATAAAATCAATCATTTATTAAGTGGCAGATTTATTCACATGTAATAAAATCAATCATTTATTAAGTGGCAGATTTATTCACATGCAATAGAGGCAATCATTTATTAAGTGGCAGATTTATTCACACGCAATAAAGTCAATCCTTTATTAAGTGGCAGATTTATTCACACGTAATAAAGTCAATCATTAAGTGGCAGATTTATTCACACGTAATAAAGTCAATCATTTATCTTAATAATGGCAGATTTATTCACACGTAATAAAGTCAATCATTTATTAAGTGGCAGATTTATTCACATGTAATACAGTCAATCATTTATTAAGTGGCAGATTTATTCACACGCAATAAAGTCAATCATTTATTAAGTGGAAGATTTATTCACAGGTAATAAAGTCAATCATTGATTGAGTGGCAGATTTATTCACACACAATAAAGTCAATCATTCATTAAGTGGCAGATTTATTCACACGTAATAAAGTCAATCATTTATCTTAATAATGGCAGATTTATTCACACGTAATAAAGTCAATCATTTATTAAGTGGCAGATTTGTTCACACGTAATAAAGTCAATCATTTATTAAGTGGCAGATTTATTCACATGTAATAAAGTCAATCATTGATTGAGTGGCAGATTTATTCACACACAATAAAGTCAATCATTTATTAAGTGGCAGATTTATTCACACCTAATAAAGTCAATCATTTATCTTAATAATGGCAGATTTATTCACATGTAATAAAGTCAATCATTTATTAAGTGGCAGATTTATTCACACGTAATAAAGTCAATCATTTATTAAGTGGCAAATTTTTTCACACGTAATAAAGTCAATCATTTATTAAGTGGCAGATTTATTCACACGCAATAAAGTCAATCATTTGTTCAGTGGCAGATGTATTCACATGTAATAAAGTCAATCATTTATTGAGCGGCAGATTTATTCACACGTAATAAAATTAATCATTTATAAAGTGGCAGATTTATTCACACGTAATAAAGTCAATCATTTATTAAGTGGCAGATTTATTCACACGTAATAAAGTCAATAATTAAGTGGCAGATGTATTCACACGTAATAAAGTCAATCATTTATTAAGGGGCAGATTTATTAACACGTAATAAAGTCAATCATTTATTAAGTGGCAGATTTATTCACACGTAATAAAGTCAATCATTAAGTGGCAGATTTATTCACACGTAATAAAGTCAATCATTTATTAAGTGGCAGATTTATTCACATGTAATAAAGTCAAACATCTATTAAGTGGCAGATTTATTCACACGTAATAAAGTCAATCATTTATTTAGTGGCAGATTTATTCACACGTAATAAAGTCAATCATTTATTAAGTGGCAGATTTATTTACACGTAATAAAGTCAATCATTTATTAAGTTATCGATTTATTCACATGTAATAAAGTCAATCATGTATTAAGTGGCAGATTTATTCATACGCAATAAAATCAATCATTATTAAGTGGCAGATTTATTCACACGTAATAAAGTCAATCATTTATTAAGTAACAGATTTATTCACACGTAATAAAGTCAATCATTAAGTGGCAGATTTATTCACACGTAATAAAGTCAATCATTTATTAAGTTGCAGATTTATTCACACGTAATAAAATCAATCATTTATTAAGTGGGAGATTTATTCACATGTAATAAAGTCAATCATTTATTAAGTGGCAGATTTATTCACATGTAATAAAGTCAATCATTTATTAAATGGCAGATTTATTCACATGTAATAAAGTCAATCATTTATTAAGTGGCAGATTTATTCACACGTAATAAAGTCAATCATTTATTAAGTGGCAGATTTATTCACACGTAATAAAGTCAATCATTTATTAAGTGGCAGATTTATTCACACGTAATAAAGTCAATCATTAAGTGGCAGATTTATTCACACGTAATAAAGTCAATCATTAAGTGGCAGATTTATTCACACGTAATAAAGTCAATCATTTATTAAGTGGCAGATTTATTCACACGTAATAAAGTCAATCATTTATTAAGTTGCAGATTTATTCACACGTAATAAAGGCAATCATTTATTAAGTGGCAGATTTATTCACATGTAATAAAGTCAATCATTTATTAAATGGCAGATTTATTCACACGTAATAAAGTCAATCATTTATTAAGGGGCAGATTTATTCACACGCAATAAAGTCAATCATTAAGTGGCAGATTTATTCACACGTAATAAAGTCAATCATTTATTAAGTAGCAGATTTATTCACACGTAATAAAGTCAATTATTAAGTGGCAGATTTTTTCACACGTAATAAAGTCAATCATTTATTAAGTGGCAGATTTATTCACATGTAATAAAGTCAACCATTTATTAAGCGGCAGATTTATTCACACGCAATAAAGTCAATCATTTATTAAGAGGCAGATTTATTCACACGTAATAAAGTCAATCATTTATTAAGTGGCAGATTTATTCACACGTAATAAAGTCAATCATTTATTAAGTGGCAGATTTATTCACATGTAATAAAGTCAATCATTTATTAAATGGCAGATTTATTCACACGTAATAAAGTCAATCATTTATTAAGTGGCAGATTTATTCACACGCAATAAAGTCAATCATTTATTAAGTGGCAGATTTATTCACATGTAATAAAGTCAATCATTTATTAAGTGGCAGATTTATTCACAGGTAATAAAGTCAATCATTTATTAAGTGGCAGATTTATTCACACGTAATAAAGTCAATCATTTATTTAGTGGCAGATTTATTCACATGTAATAAGGTCAATCATTAATTAAGTGGCAGATTTATTCACAGGCAATAAAGTCAATCATTTATTAAGTGGCGGATTTATTCACACGTAATAAAGTCAATCATTTATTAAGTGGCAGATTTATTCACCCGTAATAAAGTCAATCATTTATTAAGTGGCAGATTTATTCACACGTAATAAAATCAATCATTTATTAAGTGGCAGATTTATTCACATGTAATAAAATCAATCATTTATTAAGTGGCAGATTTATTCACACGTAATAAAGTCAATCATTTATTAAGTGGCAGATTTATTCACACGTGATAAAGTCAATCATTTATTAAGTGGCAGATTTATTCACACGGTATAAAGGCAATCATTTATTAAGTAGCAGATGTATTCACATGTAATAAAATCAATCATTTATTAAGTGGCAGATTTATTCACATGTAATAAAGTCAATCATTAATTAAGTGGCAGATTTATTCACACGTAATAAAGAATAGGAAAAATACTGTTTACTCGGAAGATCCTTTTTAGGATGTTAACAATTGAGATTGTTATTGTTTTATTGGTGTTTATAATGACACAGTATCAGATTTAACGTGTATTTCGCTCGAAATCTTGCTTTGCTTTATGGCAATAGTTTAGATTCCATTTTAAACATTTTATTCATAAAACAGAATACGATAAAAAATATACAAATAAAAAAATTCAGAAAATTTTAACATGTAATTAATAAAACAGAATATGCTAAGAAGAAAGAAAAATATACAAATAAAAAATTTAAAAAATTTAAACATGTAATTAATAAAACAGAATATGCTAAGAAGAAAGAAAAATATACAAATAAAAAATTCAAAAAATTTAAACATGTAATTAATAAAACAGAATACGCTAAGAAGGAAGAAAAATATACAAATAAAAAATTCAAAAAATTTAAACATGTAATTGATAAAACAGAATACGCTAAGAAGAAAGAAAAATATACAAATAAAAAAGTTCAAAACTTTTAAACATGCAATAAATAAAACAGAATACCATAAGAAAAAATAAAAATATGCAAATGTAAAAATTCAAAATTTTTCGACACTTGAATCTTTAGAATCTGTGCATTAACAATCGTAGTTGGCTGCAAATGGATCAATTTAACAACATTTTCTTTGTGTAACAATTATGCTGTTAGAAAGGTGATATGTTTTATTGCAATAGTTTAGATTTCTATTAAAGGACAATTTCTTGAAATAAATTTTAAATAAAATTATCAGCAATTTTGACATCATTATTTATGAATTGTGTAACTATTTAGGTTTTCTTAAGTAATTTGCTAATTATCTTGTATTTGCTGATTTTTCCTAGTATTTTTTCACGTTTTTTCTGTAAAAGCTAAATGCTATACAAGTAAGGAGGTTAATGAGCCACATTCCCTTTCAAGTTCCTATTGCTAGGCCTAACAATTGGGTTAAGGGATCATTTAGGTAACTTTTCTTGCGGTACTCAAATCTAGTCCAGGGGAGGGACGCTTAGCCAGTGCATAGTGATTCAAAACACAGTTGTTTAAAAAAAAAAACTTGCAAAAAAATATTATGTACTGAATTCATTACATAATCGAATAAAAAACTAAGATGTTTTTTTTTGTTTAGTAAATTGTTTTAGGAAAGTAAAGAATAGTTAACAGTACCTCTTTCCCGTGTTTAAAATATATTACTAAAGAATTATGTAGAAAATCATTCTAACAATGTGGAAGAGGGTCTTTTAAAAATATATCTCATAAGATTTGAAGAAAGGAAACATTTTAATTACAATAACTATATGTGTAAGAAAATTAAATTCAAATTTCCAGTGAAAAAAATCACATTCAACCAAACCAATTGGGGGAACTAGATTTTCGTATGTGTTAATTATACAGGGAACTGATTTTCACAATTCACCGTTGACTGATGAACATATTTTTAACTGGAAGTTGCAATTCTCGTCAGTTAGGCAATTGTATCAAGTAATAACGTATATGTGTGCTGTTCAAGTAATAACGTATATGTGTGCTGTTCAAGTAATAACGTATATGTGTGCTGTTCAAAAAGTAGTTTATTATTTTAGAAATAAAAACAAAGATGATCGGTAATTCACTCTAAAAATAAAATTGGCACTGTTATGAAAATAGACGAAATAAAAATTATTTGTTAAAAATGCCCTCCCACGCCACACTAGAAATGTTAACGTTATACAAAAAGTCAAAATAAAAACAAATATATTTTGAAAATCTTTACAATCTAACTCAGTGTAGATCACCCCCTTTATTTTTTTTACTATTACGTATAAACGATTGTTAAAAAATAAAAAGGAATTACAAATATTAAATAGCTAGGATTTTAAAATTGGGGATCACTTTCCTATATAAATTTAACGTAAAATGAACACCCCTGTTAGCAGTCACCAAGACACTGAATAGATTAATTTCCAATTAAGATGGTTGAATGGGTGACTTATATCGGTTTTTGATTAACAGTTATTTAAAAATGTATCGGCTCTACTCCTCCTCCAAAAAGAAGAAAACAAAATCTGACACGAGCATTGTCTCCTCCTTTCCTGTGCCATAAAATTTAGAAACTACAAAAGATTATTAGTCGTGTTGATCACTAACTGGCCACAAAGTGGATGCTCATTTTACATAAAATTAATATTGTTAAATGATCACACACTCTAAAATTTTAATTATTTATTTTTATCAATTCTTTCTTTGCAGATATTTTTATAGCATTTTGAAATATAATAACAAAAAAAAAAGAAAGTAGATTTTAAATTCTGCGCAGATTGTAAAAATTTACCGATTTCTTTTCACCATTAAGTTTCTGTTAATTGATGATGACTAATATAAATGGGTTCTCATTTAATGTAAACTTTATCAAACCATTATCCACTATTCTAAAATCTTAATAATTGGATAAAATATCAAAAATCAAACATTATCCTCCAGATACGTATAGACGGAAAAAGAATTGTATAAAATGTTCAGCCAATTAAATATCGAAAACCAGTTTTTAACCAACTTTAAATTAAATTGTTTTTATTGTAAATTATTTAGTTTATGGTAAACATTATTTTCTCAGAAAACACCAAATTTTTAATTAAAGCAAATTTTGACAGAAATCCAAATATCAGATGGAACATTTTATTTAAAATAAATATATTTTGAATTAAAGACTAATATCGGACTGAATATTTAACAGGATTTTTTAAATCAGAAATTCATAAATTTTATTCATATTTATTTTAAAGCATAATATAATTCAATATATCTTTTTTATTAGATTGCAATAAGTAAATAAAAATTTAATAAGAAATTTATAAATTTTATTCAAATTTATCATAAAGCATGGTGGAATCAATATATCGTTTTTATTAGATTGCAATAAATAAAAATATTTTTAATATTTAAGATTATTTTACAACGTATAGAATGGGATTGTTTAAATGTCTAAAGAATAAAACAAAAACTTACATTACAAGAATTCAATTAAAAAAAGTGAAATTTGTTTTGTTTTGTAAATTTGTTTTCGTTTTAGTAAATCGATAAAACTGTTGTTTTGTGTGTCCAGTTAATTAACAAATAAAATATATGAAAATATAAAACAATGGAAAGTTGTCAATTCTAGTTTTTTTTGTATTTCCATTTGTGTTCTAGATGTTATCAGAATTTCTGGCTTGTTTTTATTTCTTCTAGGATACAATTGGTCTTTAAGTCACTAGGTTTCTGTAGAATAGAACTTCTGAAGAGATTATTATACTATTTTGCATTCGGTTTGTTCTCTCTCCTTGGATCCTTTAGTGCTTGTATCTGGCCTTCTATTTTGTCCTCTAGTTCTTTTGCAACATTTTTCATCTCTTCTATGTTTACATTGGAAACTGAGCAGATGATATTCTTTAGTCGCCATGCTGATATAATATTTTTTGTTTTAGGCTTGCGTTTTTTTTTGGAATTGAGGAAATATTTTTTCTTTCACATCTTCTATTGTGTGTCACTAAATGTGATTTTACAGAACAAGAATATCCACCCACTTCACAAGCATGTGGCTTTGCCCCAGTGTCAGTTCTTATATGTGTCAATAACGTTGATTTTGCAGAATAAAAATATCCACACACATGACAGACTGTAGAGTTTGATCCATTAAGACTGGTGGTGTGGGTCTATTCACAACCCTCACAAGAATATGGTTTTCCTTTTTTTAGATTTTACTTTTGTTAGTTTGACGAGATCAAGTGGCTCTTTCCTAGGGCTTACACTTAAAGTGAATTCTCATATGTCTAACTAATGTTGACGTTTCAGAACAAGAAAATCCACACATCTCACAAGAATATGGCTTTTCACCAGTGTGAGTTCGCATATGTTTCACTAAATTTGATTTTGCAGAACAAGAGTATCCACAAACCTCACAAGAATGTGGTTTTTCGCCAGTGTGCATTCTCATATGTGTAACTAATGTTGATTTATCAGAACAAGAATATACACACACTTCACAAGAATATGGCTTTTCGCCAGTGTGAGTTCGCATATGTGTCACTAAATTTGATTTTCTAGAACAAGAATATCCACAAACTTCACAAGAATGTGGTTTTTCGCCAGTGTGTGTTCTCATATGTCGAACTAACGTTGATTTAGTAGAAAAAGAATATCCACACACTTCACAAGAATATGGCTTTTCGCCAGTGTGAGTTCGCATATGAATCACTAAGTTTGATTGTTCAGAACAAGAATATCCACATACTTCACAAGAATATGGCTTCTCAAAAGTGTGCGTTCGCATATGTATTGCTAAACTTTGTCTGGTAGAACAAGAATATCTACAAATTTCACAAGAATATGGCTTTTCCCCAGTGTGAGTTCTCATATGTGTCACTAATGATGATTTTACAGAACAAGAATATCCACAAACTTCACAAGAATATGGCTTTTCCCCAGAGTGAGTTCTCATATGCTTCACTAAATTTGATTTTGTAGAGCAAGAATATCCACACACTTCACAAGAATGTGGCTTTTCCCCAGTGTGTGTTCTCATATGTATCACTAAATTTAATTTTTTAGAACAAGAATATCCACAAACTTCACAAGTATGTGTCTTTTCATCACTGTGCACCTGCATGTTTCACTAAAATTGATTACAGAAAGTGAACCTGCTTCATAAGAATATAACATACATTGCTGCTTCTACTTCCCCTCATACAAGTGAGCAATTGTTGAGAGAATGTTAAAAAAATATATATAAATGTGATGAAGCAGGAACATCTGTAAATAAAAAAAAAAGAAATTAAATATTTTTAGTTTGTAAATCACATATTAGTTTTGTTTTTATTATGATAAGATGAAACACATTTTAAATATTTATATAAATAAAGTAAAACAAAGTTTATAATATACATTTATATATATATAATCAAAAGTTTTAATTAAAACTAACTCCTAAGCATTGTTCTTTTGAACATAACTGCCTATTTGTGATTTATTGATGTACAGTTATTGAATTACCCCAAACATAGCAACTTTCACCATTCCCCACCAAAACCCAATAACCAACTACTGCTGAAGTGAAACTCGAAGCCTTGATCAACACAACACCCAAACAAAGCCTTAATCAATGTAATACCTAAACAATCAATCACCGAAACTGCTGTAAATTATTCTGTTGCATTTGCAATTCGACATACGCCTAATAAAACAACATTACCCACCTAATCTATTCAACTCACATACAATGGCCCAACTTCAAATAACCACAATCATATAGTATTTCCTCTTATTTTATAAAATCTTGCATCGGAAACCACATATTTTTCTCAAACAATAATTCCGAAGCAAAATACATTTAACCAACGCTCATCAAAAACCTAAGGACAAATAATATTAAGTAATGTCTTTAAATAGAAAACAATAATTCCAAAGCAAAATACATCTAACCAACTCTCATCAGAAACCTAGGAGAAATAATATAAAGTACTGTCTTTAAATAAAAAAAATAAAATTCCAAAGCAAAATACATCTACACAACACACAATAATATTAAGTATTGTCTTTAAATAAAAAGCAAAAACAAATACATTTACTCTTGACTCACATTACGTAATACCCATCTAAAAATACTCATCCCTGTAAAAATACCCACCCATCTAAAAATATCAACCCATCTAAAAATAGCTGCGCACACAACATCTGCAAACACGTATAAACCTCATAAGCTTTGCATGCTTAAGAAATAACATCTGGATATCATTCACAACTCAGCCTTCACCTTGTAATAAACTGCTTCCTTTGATTATAAACCCCATAGCATGACTAGAGTAAATTCTATTCTAACTGGCAAGAAAATATTTTAAAATTGGCATTTCACTGTGCTTAGAAAAGACAAGAAAATTTCAAAAACACCCGACTCCTAGCGATTCCTAACCCGTTGGACCCCTTGCTGCACCCTTCCTTGTGTAATCATCAGCATAGAAAGTTTCTTCCTCGCATAAAAATCATACATACTACTCTACATTTTTCCTCACATAACAATAGGAAGCCACGCTAGTAGCTAGCTCACTCCACCCCAGGACAGTTGGATTCTTTGTGGCTTTCTACTGGTAAACTGAGTCAGTTCAAACTCCGTTGTACATTATATTTTCTCCAACTCTGAGCCTCAACACCAATTTCTTCATCTCGTGTATGGATGTATAGTTTTGACGCCTATAGACGCATATGGTGATATTTGGTGCTTGAAAGTTGACCGTCATATAATCGGAAATACAGTATGCACTCACCCAAATTGTCTGCGTGATCAACAGTCAATGTCTATCTACTTTAAATTGGATCTGACAATTTTCTATGAGGGAAATTATTTATACGGAAATTATCTATCAAACTAAAATGATAGTTCCTCCTTTTTTGGGGGTTGTTGATTCCAGCATGTAGATAGAAAGATATGCTGATATCTATGTATGTATATTATTTTGTTGTATATGTAAATATATAATTATATACATATAACCCCACTTAGTTTGAAATATACGAACCCTACCTCCAGATATTATGTCTTACATTATTTATTTTTATAGACAGTTGCATATAATTTCCTCTTTACAATTTATTTTTGTGACATCACGTAACCTTTTTTTTATTAAATTAGAAAAGGAACTTGAATGACTAAAACTTAAACTTGAATCAAATCACATGAAAATGAAAGATTAAAAGAGGAGTCAACAACCATATCCAAAATGAAAACAAATAGAAAATTCTTCTATGCATATGCCAAGAACTATAGTTGGGGTGTTGTTATGTTTTGTGGACCACTTATGTTATGTTATGTTGAGTGGACCACTTAGGATAACTACAGGGGAACTAGAAAGTGACCCAAGCAAAATGGCGGAGATGCTCAAGCAACAATATGAACATTTCTTCAGTCCACCTATGGAAGACATGAAAGTCAACAACCTCATACTGTGTTAGAAACAACAGATAAACTCTCCAGTGTAGAGGTTACAAAGACTGATATAATCTCGACCATTGACAAAATCTCGTCTAAATCGGCAGTAGGACTCGATGGCTTTAATGTGTAACTTCTGAAAGATTGCTAGCACCAGATGGCCGTCCCACTGTAACTGCTCTGGAATAAATCTCTAAAAGACGCATATGTACCACAAGCTCTGAAATACGGAATGATTATGCCAACACACAAAGAAGGAAGTAGAGGATTGAACATCTGGATGAAGGGGACAGCGTGAGTGCAGAGGAGCTCCAGCTCAGCTGTGTCAATAACCGACGGAATAACACAAACCACAAAATAAATCCTTCCAACAGATTTTTGCAATCGTTTTGAATCTTTCTTAATACTGCTTAAAAGTATTCTATTATTTTCCAAAAACTAGTTGAAGCAACTTTTGATCAATTCAAAGGCTAACTTACGTGTCTGATGAGAAATATCAGCAGCAGCTAAAAACTAGATTATACGAAAATATTAGCAGCAGCTGTTAAAGTATTTATGTTAATTAGCAGGTGTGTCTGCAAGCTTGCTTCCAAGGAAAAGTAGAGAAAATACTCCACACAGTCGAAAGGAAATCAAAGTGCGTGTTGGGCAAGATGGACATGTGGAAGTGGTGGGAAAATACTTGCTGGCTCCAGCGAAGGGGTGGGGTGTCAGTCACAGAGACTTTTAATGAAAGCACATGTGGGCGTGAAGAGTCTTTGAAAAAAATGATGAAATTCCTTGTTGCTGGAAGAACCACGAATAAATGCATTTCAGTTAGACTTTAATAAAATGCTGAGTCGGATTTTTTTGTTCATTTGCGACCATATCAGACGTTGTGGCGATCATTAATAATAACAAACACACCATGTTATATAACAACTGTTGGCTAAATAAGATAATTAATATTCTAATAAATTGGCAGATATTTCAGTATTAATGCATCAAGTCCTGATTCACTTATCGAAATAATCGAAACATTGTACAAAAATGTGAAAATTGATTTTTCTTGGTTGTTTTAAGAAAATGTTAAAACATGCTTTTTTAATGGAAAACATTTTTTAAACCTAACTTAATGCTTCAGACGTATAGTTTTGTCTGCCTTTCTAATTCTTTCTAATCTAAAACTGCTTCGACCAATTCCGAAGTAAAAACTACGATACTACAGTTTTGGGGTGAAAAAAGTTTCAATATCTGTATGGAAGGCTATTCACATTATATACTGACCATAACCCGCTCTTGAGATATTTTAAAGAAAATAAGAAAATCCCAGAGATCAGTTCGGCGAGAATTCAAAGTTGGGCACTAATCCTATCCGCATATGCATACCAACAAAAAAATCGGAAAGGAAGGAAAAATGGAAACGCAGATGGGTTGAGTAGGTTGCCGAGACCGACAACACTAGAAGAAGTGCCGATACCAGAGGATAACATCATGTTGCCAGAATACCTGGATCAAACTCCTGTTACATACCAAGAAATTTTGAGGTGGACAGAAAAGGACAGGAAAAAGCTGGACTATGTAAAAAAGGGGTGGCCAGAGAAGTGTCCTACAATAGAAGATTGGTGCCCTTACTTCAATAGAAGATTGGCAGCCTTACTTCAATAGAAGATTGAAAGACTTACTTCAATAGAAGATTGAAAGCCTTACTTCAATAGAAGATTGGCATCCTTACTTAAATAGAAGCTTGGCACCCTTACTTCAATAAAAGATTGGCACCCTTACTTCAATAAAAGATTGGCACCCTTACTTCAATAGAAGATTGGCATCCTTACTTCAATAGAAGACATGAATTGGGAACTATTGAGGAACTTACTTTGGGGAAACCGAGTAGTAGTACCTACACAAGGGCGAAAAGAACTCTTAGAGGCATTCCCTGAGGGAAATCCAGGAATTGTAAAAATGAAAGGTGTGAGCAGACGCTATTTTAACTACAAAGTCATCTAGAATAATTATGGTGATTTTTATACTTAATAAAAAGTGTTTATGCTTGTTTTTTTTGGATAGCTTTTTCAGTATTTATCCTGAATATTACGGTGAATCCTGTTTCAGTCACGAAAATGGCCGAAATATTTCACAAAAATGTAATGTCACTTTTCTTTCTTTATACTAAGGAAAATGTTGAAACATATTTTTTAATGAACTCCACATTTTTACAATCTTACTTAATGCTTCAGATATATAGTGTTGTCTGTGTTTTTAGTTCTTTTCAAATCACCTTTCAAGTCTTAAAATGTTTCGAGAAATTCAAAGGTTGACACATGATTATCTGTACTTTTTATGAGTTCATCTGATGAAAAAAAGAAACAATCAAGCTCATAGGACTTTTAACTTTTCTAAAACTTGCTAACATATTTTTATAGAAAATTTACATCTTTCAGAAAGATTATTTTAGTTGTTTTCAATCTTTATTAGTACTGTTTATATTTGTCAGAAAATATTTTAAGAATCTTTTTATTAATTCAACGGTTAACTTACCCGTATGATGAGAAAAAAGATTAATTTTGAAAGGCTTGAGCTTTGATGACTAGCATTTGACTAAATTCAGTCACAGAAATGGCCGAAACATTTGACAAAAATTGAAAGTTACCTTTTTTCTTGATATTTAGGAAAATGTTCAAATATGTTTTCTTAATAGACTACATATTTTTTAAACCTAACTTAATCATCCATACGTATAGTGTTGCCTGTCTTTTTAGTTTTTTTTCAAATCACATTCCAAATCTTAAAATGCTTCGATAAATTCGAAAGTGGACATGATTATCTGTAATATCACATAATTACTAATTCTTCTAGACTATCAATATATAATGTTTTTGGTTGTTTTCAGATTTTTCAGTATTTACCTACTTTATCAAAACTTTCCAAACAAAATCAAAAACGTTGCTAATTTACATGTGAAGAGATTCTATGTATTAAGAGTGAGATATGAATCCATATGTTTGTTCCAATTACATTTAAATGTCTGCAAAGGTGATTTAAAAACAATTAAAAAGACAGACAACACTATACAGTCGTGAAAACCGGGAGCAGGGAGAGATTTGCAATTTTTAAAAATTAATTTTTTTTTTCTTTCGTTGCTTATCAAGTCACAATTAAAATTAAATAATAAAAATAAAAACACGAGTAAAAACATGGAATAAATAACACAGAAAATAAAAAAACATTGAATAAATAACACAGAAAACAAATAAAACATAAACAAAAAACACGATTAATTTTAAACATTTAATTAATAAAACAAAATACGATAAGAAAAGAAAAAATATATAAGCGAAAAAGGAAAATGTCACTCGAAATTCTCAAAGTTTAAACAATCAGTGAACTGCAAACGTCTCAATATAGTCATATATTGTTTGTTCAACACTTAACGTAGATTTTGTTTGTGTAACACTTACCATGTACGTCGCTAGAAAAATACTTTGGTTTTATGGCAATAGTTTTGATTTCATAGTCGATGAAATGTCTTTAAATTAATTTAATATAAAATTATCATTAATTATTTTAAGAGAGAATTGTGTAACTATTTCGGTTTTCTTAAGTAATTTGGAAATTTGTATTTGGTGTTTTTTGCTTTTCATTTTAACAATTTTCTGTAAAAAGATTAAGAAACCAGTTTCGTTTGTCAGTTTCGGTGGGCATAATTTCTAGCAGTACTCAAATCTGGGATTGTGAGGGGGGCAAAGGCTTAGCCAGATCCTACTGTTTAAAAACAGACGTTTTCAAAAAAGAAATAAACATGCAGAAAAATATTATTATGCTGTGAATTAACTGTATAAATTATCATACATGAATACATTTTTTTTGTTTATTAAATTGTTGAAGTAAAGTACAGAATAGTTAACAATGCCTCCTTCTCACGTTTGATTCTTATTCCCTCTAAAAATAATATCGAAAATAAAATCGAAACCGTTAGGAAAATAGACGAAATAAAAATTGTTATCTTTATTCACCAACCTTTAAAATATCAACAAATAATGGATTTAAAATAGTAAATGGGGGATCATTTTCCTATATAAATTTCACGTAAAATGAATACTCCTTTCATGGCCAGTTAGCAGTCAAGGAGACAATGAATAGTTTACAGTTTCCAATAATTGTGGTCGAGGTGAAAGAGGTGACTCATATCAATTTTTACATAACAGTTAACAAAGCATGGGCTCTATTCCTCCTCCAAAAAGTAGAACATATTAACTTTTGCTCAACAGTTAACAACCTCTGGCTTCTACCTCCCTCCAGAAAAAAGAAGAAAATAATAACCAATACGAGCCCGCCTCTGTTACATTCTTCCGCCACAAAAATTGGAAACTACAAAAGATTACATGTCTTGTTGAACACTAACTGCCCATGAAGTGGATGCTCATTATACGTTAAATTTGTATTGTTAAAATCTTAATTATTTACAATTTTTAATCAATTCCTTCTTTGCGGATATGTTTTTAGTTATTTGAAACCTAATAACAATTTTTTTTTTTAATTTTTACGGGATGAACTATGAGAGATTGTATATATTTACAATATTTTTTTTTAACGTTACGTTTTTATTATTGGTGATGACCAACAAATGGATGCTCATTTTATGTAAACTTTATAAAAGAAAGCGATCCCCATTCTAAAAACTAATATTTTGAATCAAACATTAAAAAAATCAATAGTGATTGCCAAAACAATGGAAAAAAGAAAGTATGATTCTGTGACATCAAACTTGTGGTAACTATACGAACTATGAAAAAGCAAAAGTGACTTCAGGATTTTTTAAAAACCTTTGTGTATCTTCTTCAAACTGCATTTAATAATTAATTTTTGTTATAATTTTGTTAGGTTTTAAGATTTACACAGTTTAATTATTAATAATATTATAAACGTTTGTATATTAAATATGAAATACGGTTTCATTGAATAATCATTTGGTTAACTACCGGCTTCCATATTTTGTTTGGTAAAAAGAGACAAGCAAAACATGAGGGGAGCTACAAAATGCTTAATATTTGTGCAATACTATTTTCAAATGGGTTTTAATCTGGCGAAAAAATAGCTGACGAGAGCCATGTTCATATTAAAATTTTATATTTAAAAATAAATTAAACACAAATTATTAAAAATCACTGTTGTAACGAAACATTATAAAATAATGGAATTTCAAACGCTTTAATCTTTAAAACTTAATTAATGTTTAGGAAGTTTCTTTTTCTAGAAAGTTCAACTGATTATAGTATATATTAATTCGAAAAAACGCTATTTATGATCACCCACTCTAAAATCTTAATTATTTATTATTTTTAATCAATTCTTTCTTTGCGTATATGTGTGTAATTATTTGAAACCTAATAACAAAAAAACTGTTTTTTTTATTTTTAGAGGATGAACTATGCTGGAAAGATTGTAAAGATTTAGCAATATTTTTTTCAACATTAAGTTTCTACTACAATTAACAACCTCTGGCTTCTACCTCCCTCACAAAAAAAATAAAGAAAATAATAACCAATACGAACCTGCTTCTCCTACCCTCTTCCGCCAAAAAAAAAATTGGAAACTACGAACGATTACATGTCATATTGACCAATAACTGTCCATGAAGTGGATGCTCATTGTACGTTAAATTTGTATTGTTAAATGATCACCCACTCTAAAATATTAATTATTTATTATTTTTAATCAATTTCTTCTTTGCGGATATTTTTTTAGTTATTTGAAACCTAATAACAATATATATATATATATATATATATATATATATATATATATATATATATATATATATATATATATAGGGGGGATGAACTATGCCGAGAAAGATTGTAAATATTTAGCAATATATTTTGTTCAACATAAAGTTTCTATTATTTCTGATGACCAACAAATGGGTGCTCATTTTATGTAAACTTTATAAAAGAAAGCGATCCCCATTCTAACATCTAAGATGTTGGATTAAACTTTAAAAAATCAATAGTGATTGTCAAAAAAATGTGAAAAAAACAAAGCATGATTCCGTGACGTCAAACTTGTGTTAACTATACGAACTATGGAAAAGCAGAAGCGACTTAAGGATTTTTTAAAACCTTTGTATATCTTCTTAAAACTGCAATTAATAATTAATCATTATTATAATTTTGTTAGGTTTTAAGATTTACACAGTTTTATGATTAATAATATTATAAACATTTGTATATTAAATATGAACTACGGTTTTACTGAATGTTCATTTGGTTATCTACCGGCTTCCATCGTTTTTTTTTGGTAAAAAGAGACAAACAAAATATGAGGGGGTGGCTACAAAATGCTTAATATTTGTTCAATAATATTTTCCAATCAGTTTTAATCTGGCGATAAAATAGCTGACAAGAGCCATGTTTTTATTATAACTTAATTAAAAAAAATTAAACACAATTAATTAAAAATCTTTGTTGTAATGGAACATTTTGAAATAATGGAATTTTAATCGTTTTAATCTTTTAAAAAAATAATTAAGGTTATGAAGTTTCTTTTTCTTGACAGTTAATCTGATTATAGTATATATTAATTCGAAAAAACGACATAAAAAACCCCTAATAATATTAAGTTTATATCATTTTTTAATTGCAACTTTAAGGTAAATATTTGTTCAATACGTGTATTTAAATTTTAAAAAAATATATATGTTTTACTTATTTGAACTCTTATGTTTTATAATAGATAGAAATTTCGATAAGTTTAAATATATTTTGTTCAAATTTCGAAAAAAATAAATATGGGGGGGCGCACTAAAAATATTTTTCCTCGTATATTTGACGGAAAATGCATTGCATTCAAAAATGGATAAGTATCGAAAATTTCAAAAAAAATCTGACCATTAGTTGGTTTTTGCTAGATTACGTTTTCATGCTCGGAATGCGTACTACATGGGAACGTTGTTTTAAAGCGCCAATTATGTAAACACAATTTTCAACTCGAAATTTCATTATTTTCTTACAATGAAAAATTTATTTAAAATTATGACTAGTTTATGTTGCCCTTCTTCTTTTAAATGGTACAAAAGTTATATTGATAATATTAATTTATAATAAAGTTATATTGATAATATTAATTTATAATAAAGTTATATTGATAATATTAATTTATAATAAAGTTATATTGATAATATTAATTTATAATAAAGTTATATTGATAATATTAATTTATAATAAAGTTATATTGATAATATTAATTTATAATAAAGTTATATTGATAATATTAATTTATAATAAAGTTATATTGATAATATTAATTTATAATGAAGTTACGTCGTTTTACATATGGTTGGGGGTTATTTCTTTGGTGACTTTTGGAGGTTGCTAAAAATTAAACATAAATCTTTAGCAACTGAATAGGGTGTAAACAAGAAAAAGATTTTTTTTTTAAATGTGGTACTAGTGCACTTATTGATCTGTGCTGAAATAATAACGTTATTATTTAAAAAGCCATTCTTAGCATGGGAAGGGAAGGGTGTTTTGTAATTATTCTTACAATTGAATAAAAAAAAACATACCATAAAACTCTAATTAAACTTGGAAATACGATTTAAAAAATAGCGCGGATCATTAAGTGCACTAGCACTGAAAATGTAATCACAATTAAATGTCGAAAAGTTTTTTGTGCTCAGTTTTTTAACAATTGGACGAAATGTGAATTAAATTATTACTATTAATATTGCACTTTATTATTTTCTCAGACGTCACAAAAGTGTTGGTGCTAGTGCACTTATTGATCCGCGTTTTTTTTTTTTTTTTTTTTTAAGTATTTTCAAATTTTCTTAAAGTCTTATGATATCCGTTTTAATAAAATTGTAAGGTTAAATATAATATATTTTCAGAATGTTTTTTTTAATCGGAGATGCAATACTTCTTTTTTAAAATCACGTATGTTATAAAGCATGAGGGAATATTTTTATTGAATTGCAATAAAAAATAAACTTAATTTCAGGTATTATTATACAAACACCGTGACAGCGTTAGGGTTAGGGTTAGGATTAGGGTTAGGGTTAGGGTTAGGGTTAGGGTTTAGGGTTAGGGTTTAGGGTTAGGGTTAGGTTTAGGGTTAGGGTTAGGGTTAGGGTTGGGGTTAGGGTTAGTGTTAGGGTTAGGGTTAATTCGCTGTCACGGTGTTTGTATAGTTTTACCTAATTTCATATTAAAGATTATTTTAAAAGTTATCGAATGAATTTTTTTTTTAAGTGTAAAACAAAAAGAAGAGCAAAAATATAATTTACCTTTCAAGATTCGTTTTTCTTTTGTGTTCAAAACAGAAAAAAATGTTTTGATTGTTTTGATTTCTTTAGAAAATTAAAACAACTTTTGTTTTGTGTATCCAGTTAATTAAGAAATAAAATATATGAAAATATAAAATGATTACAATTAAAAGATGAAAAATACGATTTAAACGTGAATTTATTTAAATAGAAAATCAACTTCTAAAGAACAATGAATTTAGGTTATCGTAACACGGTGTAATCATTATTTCTTTCCTCGTGTAAAAATGTCCGTTTAAATGTATCTAATGTGTTTTTCTATCAGGTTTAGATTATATTTATCAATATTTAAAGTTTGTTACGATTTTTTTCAAATTTATATTTTGTCAAAAAATGAAGACGTAAAAACCATTCGTGTAAAAATGTCTGTTCATTAGTTAAATGTGCCGAATTGTTTTCCTATTAAATGAGAAAAATAATCCATAGGAACTGTCAAAAGTCGCCACAGAATTACCCACCCTATATGTAACACAATGTAACTTTATAATAAATTAATATTATTAGTATAATTTTTGTACCATTTAAAAGTAGAAGGGCAACATAAACCAGTAATAATTTAAAAACAAAATTTTAATCGAACGAAAATAATGAAATTGCGAGACGAATATCGTGTTTACATAATTGGTGTTTTAAAATAACGTTCCCATATAGTAGACATTCCGAACGTTAAAACATATCCGTATTTAATAAATCTAGCAAAAAGCACCTAAGGATCAGATTTTCGTGAAATTTTCGATACTTATCCATTTTAGAACGAAATAACATAGGGAATTCAGTTTTCGTAAAATATACGAGGGGAAATATTTTTTTAGTGCGTGTTCCCCTCCCCTCCCCCATATTTATTTTGTCAAAATTCGAACAAAATATATTTAACTCTATCGAAATTTCTATTTATTATAAAACATAAGAGTTCAAATAAGTAAAAAAATATTTATTTTTTTTAGATTTGAATAAACATATTGAACAAAAAATTACCTTGAATTTGCAATTAAAAAATTGATATAAACTTAATATTATCGCCCCATGGCCTCCTCCCACTTTTCGCCAAAGTATTTGAGACAATAATTAACCAAGTTCTAGTCCATCACCTTACAGATGCTAAACTTCTGACAGACCAACAATATGGATTTGGACAAGCCCGTTCAACAGCAGACATCCTAACTGTAATCTCAGAACGTATATACCAGTCACTGGACAAAGCGGGGGGGTAGAGGGGTAGCTCTAGATATATCTAAGGCTTTTGACAGGGTATGGCGTGAAGGTCTTCTCAGGAATATGAGATCATACGGTATCACTGTAAAAATACTAAACATAATTAAATCCTTCTTAGATAAGAGAAAAATCCAGGTTGTCCTCGACGATCGTACATCTAAACAATGCGAGATTAATGCGGGAGTGCCTCAGCGGTCTATCCTTGGCCATCTATTCTTCCTAATATTCATAAATTACCTCCCTGACAAAATTGTTTGTGAGATGGGTATATATGCTGACGAGACGACGCTCTATAACAAACACGACAGGAAAAAAATGAACTCATATCTAAAGAAATGGCAGAAGCACTAGAGGATGACCTCCAATCTGTAGTGGAATGGGGACATAAATGGATGGTCACATTCAATGCTGCCAAGACTAAACTCGTTTCCTTCAATAATTACAAGAAACCTTCTCTACAACCAATAGCAATGGCCAATGACTCTTTATCTGAAAGTACATCCTTTAAACTCCTCGGACTAACGCTCTCGGGAAACATGAATTGGAACAATTACATTGAGAGTATCGCCAGTACCGCTGCGAAGAATGTAGGTTCTCTCTACCGTGCTAGAAAGATACAAACGCCCGAAAGAATCCTATACCTCTATAAGACCCATGTATGGAGTATTGTTGTCATATTTGGGCTGGTGCATCTGCCACTAGTCTCTCGCCCCTAGACAAGGTTCAAAAGATAGTCGCAAATCTGATAGGCCCTCAACTGTCATCTAACCTTCAGCTCCTGTCTCATCGACGAAATGTTGCATCCCTCTGCCTGTTCTACAAGTACTTTAACGGTGAATGCTCTGACGAACTGCAAGCACTTGTGCCTCCTCGACGTAAATACCGCCGACAAACCTGACAAGCAGCTAAATCCTACCCCTTCACAGTAGAGATCCCTAGATGTAAGAGAGCCTTTTACTCCAGTAGTTTCTTCCCCAGGACAGCTAGACTTTGGAATTCCCTGTCGGGTCCCTGCTTCCCACACTGTACTGACATACAGAAGTTCAAGTGCAACGTGAACCGACATCTTGCTACCCAACTCCCTACACAGTACCCCTGATGCCTTTGTCCCTGATAGTAGCCCCCTACAAATAAGTGGCAATATGCCTTATTTGGGGTGAAAATGTAATAAAATAAATATTATTATGCTTTTTTAATAGCGTTTTTTTTCAAATTAATATATGCTATAATCAGTTGAATTGCCAAGAAAAAGAATCTTCGTAAAGATTAATTAATTTTAAAAGATTAAAACGATTAAAGTTCCATTATTTCAAAATGTTCCGTTACAACAGAGATTTTTTTATTAATTGTGTTTAAATTTTTTTTAAATATTAAGTTTTAATATAAACATGACTCTTGTCAGCTATTTAATCGCCAGATTAAAACCAATTTGAAATAAATTATCGCAAAATATTACGCATTTTGTAGCCACCCCGAACAAAATATGGAAGCCCGTAGGTAACCAAAAGAACATTCACAAAAACCGTAGTTCAAATGTAATATATAAATATTTATAATATTATCCATCATTAAACTGTGTAAATCTTAAAACCTAACAAAATTATAATGAATATTAATTATTAATTGCAGTTTGAAGAAGATAAACAAAGGTTTTAAAAATCATTAAGCCGCTTCTGCTTTTCCATAGTTCGTATCGTTAACACAAATCTGATGTCACGGAAACATGTGGTCCAATCTTCACAATCATTTGGCAGTCCCTAATAATTCAACAGTAATCCGAATAATCCAAATAAGCCTCATATGAAAAAAAATGACAAACTAGACATTTCGCATAAACAACTCAAAGAAGAGGGGGAAAGTGCCCATTAATACGTGTGCTAATTTGTTTTTATAAGGTTTGCTAATACTTAATAAACGCTAAATAAATAAATAAATAATAAATATAAGGATAAATTAAACAAAGACAAGTTTACGACATTAAACATTGTATTTACACTTACATTCTTTTTTGTCCTCTGGTTAGAGGGGACGGAAAACCCCTTATGCCAATATAATCACAGAGTAGTATCTGTTCTACTACACTTCATATTTTCTGTCCTTGTTCAGTGGTGGAGAAATCCTTCATGACTAAGAATATTTAATTTTTTGGTCCTACCCACAGTGCCCCCTTTTGAGGAGCTGGATTTCCCCACATTAAAATCTGATCTTGTGTCTAACGCTGCCCTCACGTAAAAACCACAGCCGATGACTCTTCGACAAATACTTCGACATGAATAATTATCTTGTGGAACTCTGAATAGTAAAGTTCCCGCTAGAATAATATTCACAATTTTCCAAGATTCAAATTGATACAACACATAAATACATACGACTCCCTTCAGCACTTTAAAAACTGGACAACAAACACAAATCAAGAATGAAAATCACGACCAGCGCTTCAAGCCTCGGTGTCTACAACTATGTTCGCCGGACGAGTATAAATACAGCGTTTTTTTCAGCAACCGACCTTATGTAACATTTTGTTTTGTGCAAAACAAATAAATAATCAGTCGCGGCTAGGTTGCTATAGGGCGAGGTTGGTCCATCAGCAGCCCAATTCAGCAGAAGCAACATGAGTCATATCCACACAGAACGGGTTAGACTAACTCCCTGACAACGGCTGAACCCAGTAGCAGCAGCATCGGACACTCGCCGTCGACAGGCTCGATTCCAAGCACGCGTTTCCTGCAGCCACTGGCGACGACCTCGTCGCCGTGCCAGTTCAAACACCAGCTTGACTCCAACCCTCAGCCTGAAACCTCCTATCAGTATTCAGTTTCTCTTTTAAAAATAAACCTGCACGGATTTATATTCGTTAACGCAGTAGCGTTTGTCATCTCTTCTTGTTGTTTTCCCTCTTTTTCTTTTAGCCTCTGTCTTAATATTTTAGTTGTACGGTTGTCAACTGGTTTTTATAACTGGTTGTTAAACCATCTGCAACATATTGAAAAACGGTCAAGGACAAAGAAAACATGAGTCAGGCTTAACCGAACAATTCGGATTTGTTTTACAATCCAAAGAATATATATATATATATATATATATATATATATATATATATATATATATATATATATATATATATATATAGTTATGAAATATATGGCGATTAACTACACTGAATATTCCGCGTTTCATCCACCCTAGGACTCTTCAGGTTTATGCGCGAATTTTGTGGGTGTTTGTCGTTTTTATATATGCATCTTCTACTGAGATTTTAGTTAGCCAATCAGCTTTCTAGTATCCACCGCGGAATATTCAGTATAGCTTAATCGCCATATATATTTTATAACTTACTAACTAGCTCTACCTATTGAGCACTTACGTATTGAGCACTTTTGAAGTAAATACTTAAAGTTTACGCATAAATCTATACTTTCGTATATTGATTTCATGTGAGTAAATTAGTTATATATATATATATATATATATATATATATATACACAAAAATAAATGTTATCAAAGACAAAAACAGTTACTTTTCTGCCTATGTGGAAATTTCTTTAGTAGTTTTACTAACTTTAAAAGATTACTCGGTTCTAAATGTATATAGTGTCAAGCGTTACAGGAGAACAAGAAAAAATGACTTCGATTTAACTCCTAAATATTCAGAGTTTTGAAAAGGGTACGCAGGGGTCAGACGTCAGGGCGAGCGTGTTAATGAATTTGAGTTATGGCCCCCAGATTCGAAGGCCTGTGAAGGTGCATGTTGCACACATGCAAGGAACCGGGAATTCCCCAGATTAACGTGTTGAATTCTGATTGATCTAGCAGGTTTCCCCAACCAACTATTTCTCTTGGAATATAAATGAATGCCCGGGCCCAAATAAGCAGAATTGGAGCTAGATCTCGAGGCGAAAACACCTACTCAAGAGGACGTCACCCCCTCCTGTCTGTCACGGTTGCCATCGTGGAGAAGGAAGAATAAGATTGCAGACTGTTTTCTGGTGTAAACGAACAGAACAATTGTACATATGTAAAACACCTGTAATTTCGGGAATTAGTTTTTAGTTGACTAGAAACCCCTGTGAGCAGCTAATTCATTTTCACCATTGGGAACCGACAACGAGGCCTGCAACGTAGAAGAATCTTGTAACGAGCTCCCAGAGAGGACGATTATGGCCATTGTAGTTTCGACAGCGTCAGAGGCCACATCTGCTGACTTGCAGTGAAAGTGCTTACAAACTCATATGTTTAAAGAAACATTATTTCCGTTAACCGTGAAACCAGGATGACAAACATTTTTGTGTAGGAAGGGATATAGTAGGTTCCACCAGGAACGTCTTTCATGAGGGAATACTATATAGGAACACCAGTTCCACAAAAATTCTGACTTGTAATCGTCCTCACGTTGTACGACTAGTTTGAGTGCATACATGCATTCTAACATTAAATTATATTAAAACGAAACAAAAAACTACACCAGTATCTTGAACTCTTATTCAATTTATAGTGTGCGTCTCATAATATTACATCGCAGACCATTTATTTTATCGACAGTCGCATGAGGTTCACCTACAGTTTTGACTCAATTTGTTTTTGTTTTTTACTTCTAACCTCTACTAGAGTTTTAGATGTAAATTGTGCAGAGAGATTACTTTGGACTTGGATTAAAGTGTTTTATCAACAATACCATTTGTAACAACACTAAAAAACACCCTGCAAAACACATATACAACAAAACCCAAAAAAGACTCTCCAATTAACTACATTAAAAAGAAACTTGTACAAACTATTAACACTTTTCTTTAAAGGGTTTCAAAATCTACCTGACGGATCTACCCTTATTCTGTCAATATAATCAACATAAGGAAGGCGATAGTAATTATTGGGCGCAAAGTAATTAACATATTTCATATTGTTAAGATATGCTTATTCCAACAATCACTTTTCGGAAGGGTACCTCAATATATTGTTTGTTTTCAATAGAATCGTGTTTAATCAGACTGAAATATTTGGTAGAATTTTAAAATTTTAATCTGTAATAATTAAACACAATTGAATTGAATATTAATATTTGATCTTGTAATTGTTTTTGCAATTTATTTAATATAATGAATAGATTTCAATGGTTCTTTATTCTTTTCATAGTATTATTAAAGCTAAGCTAGTAAGTGTTAAGTTGCAATGATCAAATTTTTATCAATAATTCTGAAACTATTTTCTTAGTTATATAATATATATATATATATATATATATATATATATATATATATATATATATATATATATATATATATATATAATCATATGTACAAAATATTAAAACCTTCAAATAAACTTCACAAGGTACTTAATATTGTCAAAAGATAATGAGAGCCTCCGTCAATATATTGATTGTTTTCAATAAAATAGTGTTTAATTAGACTGAAATATTTTGTGGAATTTTAAATTGTTGAATCTGTATTGATGGTTGAAACAAAGATGCAACTGAGAAAAGTTTGTATTATCAACTTTATTCAAATAAAAGTTTTTTAACTTTCGAAATTTTTAAACAAAAATGGCAACTGCAAAAATTTTGTATCATTCGTTTATATGAGCACATGATAAAGACAAAAATGATTATTAACTAATAAATTAAGATGCATACATATTAGCTTAATTGAACACTTGGAAAACTAGCACAAAATTAGTATAAACTTGATAGGAATAAAAGAAATAAGTTTATATATGATAAAATAATTTTAGTACCAATCTGTTAAGGTTATTTTAATGAAAATACCTGTAAATCTAAATTAAAAATTTAGGAGTAAAACGGTTGAAACAGTGACTGAGATTGGCAATGGTAAACATGACAATATACCAATGCTTGTAGACGATGAATTGTACAAAGATACATTATATGCAAACTCGATAAAATAATATAAAACCGTGTAGTATTTGCTGTGACAAAATCCACATTGCATAATATTATATCGAATTATAAGAATATTTAAATTATAAAACGTGTGCAATATATTTTTGATAAGTTAATTAATAACTTAATCGCATAATATTACAATGATTTAATATTTTATCGAATTATGATAAAATATTTATTTTAAAAATGTGTTCAATATATTTCTTGACAATTAAAAAATGTAATCACATATGACAATGATTTAAAATTGTATCGAATTAAGATACGAATATTTTAATTATAAAACGTGTGCTATAAATTTCTTGATAATTTAATTAATAATTTCATCACATTACGATTTAATAATGTATCGAATTATTAATAAATTATTTAATTAAAATTGTGAAATATTTTTCTTAATAATTTAATTAATAATTTCATCACATTACGATTAATAATGTATCGAATTAGGATACGAATATTTAATTAAAAAATGTCAATATATTTCTTGATAATTTAATTAATAATTTCATCACATTACGATTTAATAATGTATCGAATTATAATAAGAATATTTAATTAAAAAATGTGCAATAAATTTCTTGATAATTTAATTAATAATTTCATTACATTATGATTTAATAATGTATCGAATTATGATAAGAATATTTAATTAAAAAATGTGTGCGATAAATTTTTTGATAATTTAATTAATAATTTCATCACATAATATTAAAATGATTTAATTTAATTAATAATTTAATCACATAATGATTTAATAATGTATCGAATTATGATAGTAATATTTAATTAAAAAAAATTGTGCAATATATTTCTTGATAATTTAATTAATAATTTCATTACATTATGATTTAATAATGTATCGAATTATGATAAGAATATTTAATTAAAATGTGCAATAGATTTCTTGATAATTTAATTAATAATTTCATCACATTATGATTTAATAATGTATCGAATTATGATAAGAATATTTAATTTTAAAAATATGCAATATATTTGTTGATAATTTAATTAATAATTTAATCACATTACGATTCAATAATGTATCGAATTATGATACGAATATTTAATTTTAAAAAAATGTGTGCAATAAATTTCTTGATGATTTAATTAAAAATTTAATCACATAATATTAAATGATTTAATTTAATTTAATTAATAATTTGATCACATTACGATTTAATAATGTATCGAATTAGGATACGAATATTTAATTAAAACGTGCAATATATTACTTGATAATTTAATTAATAATTTAATAATGTATCGAATTAGGATTAAATTATTTAATTAAAAAATGTGCAATATATTTCTGGATAATTTAATTAATAATTTCATCACATTATGATTTAATAATGTATCGAATTATGATAGGAATATTTAATTTAAAAAAAATGTGTGCAATAAATTTCTTGATAATTTGATTAATAATTTAATCACATAATATTAAAATGATTTAATAATGTATCGAATTAGGATACGAATATTTCATTTAAAAAATGTGTGCAATACATTTCTTGATAAATTGATTACTTATGATAATTAAAGCCACTTAGAATAATCGTAGCAAATCCAAATTACATAATATTATTTTAATAATCGTCGAAAATGTTTGATTAAATGTTTTTTTATGTTTTACAAAAAGAGTATAACTCTCACGTTTATATCAACACCATCAATCCTAAACAAATTTTAATTGTTAAGTTGTTTATCTCAATAGTAAACTTACTTCATTTTGTTTGCTGTATTTATTTTATGTCACGTTTCTGAGTTAATCGAGAATTTATTAAAATAATGAAGAGAAAATGCAAAAATTTTAGTTTAGGTTGGATATATTAATATTATATTTATTATGTTTATTCAAATATATTAATTTTAATTTTACCTACGTTAGTTGGAATATATTAATTTTTCATGTACAAAACAGATAAATAATGGAATAAAAAATGGAATGGATGCTATCTGTATGTTTTGCAAGCTTGGTCTTCCACATCTTGTTTTTAAGTATTTCTTCAGATTTTTTCATTAGTTGCTTCTATCAAAAGAGTTATAATATTGATTTCTTTCAATGTTTGGCCAGTAAGTTTTAATTTTTTCATTAGTTGCTTCTATCACAAGAGTTATAATATTGATTTCTTTAAATGTTTGGCCAGTAAGTTTTAATTTTTTCATTAGTTGCTTCTATCACAAGAGTTATAATATTGATTTCTTTAAATGTTTGGCCAGTAAGTTTTAATTTTTTCATTAGTTGCTTCTATCACAAGAGTTATAATATTGATTTCTTTAAATGTTTGGCCAGTAAGTTTTAATTTTTTCAGAACAAGAATAGTCACACACTTAAAATTACCATGATTTTTCCTTTTTTGTTTTATTTTAAGTCAAAGTTCTGGGGCTAACACTTGAACTCTATATAAGATACATAGATATTCGAATGTTGCATTCAAGTTCTTTATTTCTCAAACACTAAGTTTGTACAGACATTAGGAATATAATTTTTCTCTCCCTTATTAAGCAGTTCCATGTCTTTCGTTTTGCTCTCAGTCTTTCTGGATTCCAGGACAAAAATTAATATAATCTAGCGGAGTATCCAGCTTAACACTATTACTTGAGGTAACATCACTTGCAGAAGGTGCACCATTCCTTGTAAAAGCTAATGCGTGTTAGCCATAGTGAGGAGATCTTATTTGGGCAGCGAATACTATGTGACTTTGAATATTTGGTCAGGATTTACTTCTTTGGAAAAAGTATCCTCACGCCAGGTTGTTCTGACAAACCCCTGTACAGAGAGACCTTAGACATTCGAGGATCGTGTCTAGTAGCCATTTAACTTCTCTCCTTTTCTCTTTTTTATTTTACTTCAGTCGAAGTTCTCAGAATGCAAGGGGCCCACAACCTGGGGCTTACACTTGAAGTCTATATGAGATACATAGATATTCGAATGTTCCACTTAAGTTCCCTATTTCTCAAACACTGACTTAATAAAGTTGTAAAAGGTAGAGTGAGTTTGCCATAGAAAAGAAAATCTTATTTGGGCGGCATATATGCTATTTTGAATATTTGGTGAGGGTTTACTTCTAGATAAAAATTATCCTCATGACAGGTTGTTCTGACAAACTCATATACAGAGAGACCTTTCCTACTAGAGGATAGTGTCTAGTAAGCATTCAAGCATTCTCGCTTTTTGTTTTATTTTACTTCAGTCGAAGTTATCAGAAGTCAAGGGGTCCACAACCTGGGGCTAACACTTGAACTCTATATGAGATACATAGATATTCGAATGTTCCATTAAAGTTCTTCATCTCTCAAACACTGAGTTAGTACTAACTCAGTGTTTGAGAGATAAAGACTTTTTAGAAATTGAGAACATAATTTTCCTCTTCCCAATTAACCATTTTTATACGTTGTAGTATATCTTTCATCTTGTTCTTACTGGATTTCAGGACAAGAATTTATCTAGTCTGGTGGAGTATCCAGCTTCATGCTATTACTTTAGGTAACATCACTTGGAGAAGGTGCACCATTCCTCGTAAAAGCTAATGCGGGTTAGCCATAGTGAGGAGATCTTATTTGGGCTCCGAATACAAAATGTGACTTTGAATGTTTGGTCAGGGTTTACTTCTATGGAAAAAGTGTCCTCATGCCAGATTGTTCTAACAAACCCCTGTACACTTAGACACTCGAGGACAATGTATAGTAGGCCTTCAAGTTTTCTCCCGAGTGTGTATAATCATATGTCTTACTAACTTTGATTTGTGAGAAAAAGAATATCAACACACTTCACAAGAATATGGCTTTTCCCCTGTGTGAATTCTAATATGCTCCACTAAATGTGATTTATGAGAATAGCAATGTCCACACACTTCACAGGAATATGGCTTTTCCCCAGTGTGAATCCGAATATGAGCAACTAAATTTGATTTTTTAGAACAAGAATATCCACACATTTCACAAGAATGTGGTTTTTCCCCGGTGTGAGTTCTCATATGTGCCACTAAGTTATATTTATCCAAACAAGAAAATCTACACACTTCACAAGAATATGTCTTTTCTCTAGTGTGAGTTGTCATATGTCTTACTAACTTTGATTTTACAGAAAAAGAATATCCACACACTTCACAAGAATGTGGCTTTTCTGCAGTGTGTGCTTTCATATGTTTCACCAAATGTGATCTTTGAGAATAGGAATGTCCACATACTTTGCATGAATATGTATTTTCTGTAGTGTGAGTTCTTTTATGTTTCATCAAATCTGATCTTTCAGAACAGGAATGTCCGCATACTTCGCATGAATATGGCTTTTCCCCAGTGTGACTTCTCATATGTCTCACTAATGTTGATTTTTTAGAAGAAGAATATCCACAAACTTCACAAGAATGTGGCTTTTCCCCAGTGTGAGTTCTAATATGTGTTACTAACCTTGATTTTACAGGAGAAGAATATCCACACACTTCACAAGTATATGGATTTTCACTATTATATACCTGCATGTTTTACTAATACTGAAAATTGTCAATGTGTTTATAAATAATATGGCATTTTACTTTCGTATTTTAGTCTGAATTCACAGGTGTCTGCAGATTTGAGAAACATACAAGTCAACAATTATTTTAAAAAATGCTGATTCCTTAAAATCCAATAATTGTGGAGAGGCAGGAACACCTGTAAATAAAAGATAACACAAATTCAATATTTTTAGTATCGTCGAATACATATAAGTTTTTTCTTGTAAAAATGATAATATAGAACTCACAAACCTTTTATATTTTATCGAAAAAGTCATATGAAACAGAAAAATAATTAGATATTTTCTAACTTCACACAGAACTAGACGATAGCGAAATGTTTCTGATATAGTCGTGTACAATTATCATCCTGGTGAGAAAACAGGAAACAATTATATATATATATATATATATATATATATATATATATATATATATATATATTTATATTTTGTGTACAGAAAGTTGTTAGTTGAGACAGATCATTGGTACCGTCGGTTTCAAGCCCGCTAATAAGGCCCGTTTAAGGTATCCTTATCAAGCTCTCTTCAGCCAATATTCGTGAAGAGAGCTTGATAAGGATACCTTAAACGGGCCTTATTAATATAAGTACGCTCTTAAAATTTGGATTTTCCTTTTAATTGAGCACTCTGCTGGAATTCTTTTTCAAAAAAAAAACTAATCATAATTATATATATATATATATATATATATATATATATATATATATATATATATATTGTTTCTCCACTACGCCAAAATAGCAAGTGATAATAAATTCTAATAATAAAAATAAGAATAGCCCAAATAAACAAACATTATAATTCAAATTATGACACATTCTGCCCAGTCGCTGGTGCGTGACCGAGCCACATGTTACCTAATTGTTCTGGAAACAGTCCACGACAAAGACCCGTTGATTAGATGTCTCCGTCAGAGGAAAAATCAAAGCATACCTGGAATGTTGGGTGTCGCCATCTCCCATATCAAGGCCGCTGCATTCTCCTCCAGCAATGTCGGTCTGCATTGGACACTCTTTTTCTTTCAATCCCGTTTCCTGAGACCTTAGGAAGACATTTAATACAGCATAAATAATGCACAACACAATTGAATTATATATAATCTTAACTATTTTATTGTTCGATTGTTCATACAATACAATAACTTAATAACTGTCTCATACAATACTTCATAAACTAACCTAACTATGATGAGAGGAGGGGGTCCCCTTCCTCTCATCTACAGAGGGACTGGAAACACGTGCTCACCTCATGGCGTCCAGAACGAAAGAGAACGAAAAAAAGGACGAGAAATCTAGTCTGCACATTTATGTATCCCTCCGCCTTAGCCAAATCACAACCTAGCCTTGGAGGGGAAGGGTGCGTGGGCAACCCTAACAGTGGCACAAAACTCTACTTCTCAAAAATGCAATTGCCACTTACCCACGAACTGCCATCTTTAAAAGTAACTGCTTACACTAACATCTTACGTATTTATGTACAACATAGTTACTTACACGATTCTAAAACCAATAGTTAACTATTGCCAAGCTGGCACCCAAACCATCAATCGTCCAAACTACTGTAAGTTATTCTATTACCTCATCAATCCAACCCACATACAACGACCCAACTTAAAAAGTCCACATTATATAGTACTGTCCTCCTATACATTAAAACTTGCATTGCAAACATCTCTATCTCAAACAAAAGTTCCAAAGCAAATCTACCCAAATAACACCCATAAAAAACATACGGACAAATAATATTAAGTACTTTTTAAATCGAACATCCTTAAATATCAAGGTATTACTCATCAGAATATAAATATTTCCTCCTTTGCAACTAAGTATCTAGAGCTATAATTACAGTCCTTTTATACCTAAATGTATGCTTTATATATCTGCCTACTTTTAAAAGAATCTGACATCATAAAAACTTATGCTTTATATGGAAATTCTCAAGTAAAACAATAATCCCTCCTTTTAGGAGCTTGGTCATTCCATCATGTTTGCATAGCTCGCTGCATATCTAAGTATATAATTAGATACATATAACCCTAATTGTTATAAAACCTACTACCCCAACATGAACTTATATTGGACTTAGTATATAATTTTAAACTCTCCTTTTTTATGAACATTTTGTAACTATCTTCATATCAAGGCTGTATCTTTATGGGTAAGTCACACTCACCTTTTCATCTAAAAATTCTAGAAGGGAGGTGGTTCAAGTTCCGTGGCAGGTGCTCGTATGAACTCCAATCTCTGGTTCCCCCTCGCCAATCTTTTACAAAAAACACCCGCGTAGCTAAATCCACTGTGAAAAAATTTCCCCACTCTTTATCTATGGCTAAATCAAAACGTAGATTCCATGAACAAAGCTTCTTTCTTAGAACTGCACGCCTGTGGAACTCTGTTCCTTCTGCCTGCTTCCCTCCTGACTACAACTTGGATGTCTTCAAATCCAGCGTAAACAAATTCCTGATGAATCGCCCCCTTAAGTAGACACTCTAAAATGTCCACAGTAACGTACTGTACTTACAATAACCCTTATTGATGAGTGGCTTCCGAACCTTGATAAGTGGTATATCAAGGCTGTCACACTCACTCTTTCATCTAAAAATTCTAGAAGAGAGGTGATTAAAGTTCCCCGAAGAGATCTAACGCTTTTAATACTTTTTTTCTGTCGGCACAAAGGTTTATGAATTGCGATAGAGACAGATTCTAAAATTTTAAAATGATTTTTAGAATCCACTCTATGAAATATCTAAACTCTATTTTATACTGATTGGCACAACAAGGATTCTCAACCAAATGTTGGCCAATAGCAGAGTCCAAAACGGTAGAGAAAGGGAGACAGCCAGATCCCGCTCTACCCTATCTAATCTTGGATGGAACGTGCTGGTTTATACGAGTTTGCAAGTGCAAGGAAGTCCGCCCAACATCACTCGCATCACATTGGAATTAAATCGATAAATATTGTTTTTTGGATTTAAGGCAAACTATTCTTGCAAAACGAAGGACACGCAAGTATAGTAGTATATACCAAACGTAAGGAAACAGAGTAGAAACAATTAATAATACTTTTAACGTATTTACTTAATTTTGTACCATTATCCCCTATGAAGTGTCACGATATTTTTGTTATTATTAAATTGTTATGTGAAAGTACCTATTTACTATGCCTCCCCACGGGACAGAGTTAGACACCAGGGTCGTTTTTTAACGTGGAGAAAAGGTACAAAAATAAAAATTGTCTCAGTCGTGAAGAATTTCTCCTCCACCGAAAGAGAACAAGAAATAGAAGTGCAGCATCTGAAGAACAGATACTACACTTTGATCTTGTCCCGTTCTGCCAACATGTGAAAGTAAAGAATATTTGACAACACCTCCTCGATCCGTTTAAAAATCTTTTCTAAAAAAATAACAATGTTATGTAGAAACCTTTATAAACATGCAGAGGGAGAGGACTATGATAAAATTATTTCTTTATATTTGTAAAACAAAAAATTGAATTTGTAAAAAGAAAGAAAGAAACTTCTCCAGGCTTGTGCTATTTTTAAATAATATTTTCAAGTTAAATTGAAGTTTCATATTTAAAAAAAAAAATTTAATTGTTAGGTGAAAGTACGGAATAGTTACAAAACGCGTTTCCCAGGTTAAAAATCTCCTTTCAAATAATAACGTTATTATTTCCGCACGGTAGCATAAATGCATAAGTACCAACTTTTTCATTGAAATAAATATGTTTGTAAAGAAAATAAAATTCAATTGGTATAATGCTGTTTAAACATAATAGAAAAAAGAAAAAGAAAAGAAAAACTCAATAGGCACTCGTTGTCCAACCTGCAAAGGGCATTGAAGGCTCTTTAAAAGGTAGGTACGGACAAAAATTGGGGGACAAAAATAGGGGAACTTAGTTTTGAAAACTGATTTATCATAATTTTTTGTAGGTTTTTGACTACTTTTTGATTGTATTTGAAAGATTAAAGACTTAAATAATTTCCAAAAGGAAAAAAATATTTGTACACGTGAAAAAAAAAGTCATGAACAATGTTTTCACGGCAAGCTACCCAATTCAGCTAAATTTTGAAGTATAATAAATTCATTGTAAAAATCCTTTAAAAGAATAATGTTAGTTTTCTGGGTCTATTTCAAAGATAATTAGTAAAGTAAAGCCCTACGATATTGAATTTAAAAAAAAAAACACCTCGTTTGTACAAAACATAAATTAATTAGCCCAAAACTTAGTGATTCTGGCGTTCGCAAAATGCAACAAACTAAAGTTTTGTAAACATGGAATATACGAAGGCCCAAAATTTCAGGCAGTTGAAAGACTGTGAAAATTAATTAAAAGGGAGGAAGGGGTGTGATAGTTTTTTTTCTCAGATGTGCATCATTACATTCCTATTCTGAACTTTTGTATAATTTTTTCCATTTTTTAATTTAATTATTTGTCTATGTTCCTGTTTGTAATTTTTTTAAATTATTGTTCAATATTATATAAAAAATAATGTTACACCGAAAGTTTCATATTCTTGCAGGCAAGGAAATTATTAACATCTGGAATATAAAAATTATGAGAAACCTGTAATTTTAAAAAAAAAAGTAGAAATATTTTTTGCAATTATATATTTTTGTGACAATATTAAATAAACAATGCTTAATTCAATGGTAATATCGGTAATTCGAGAAATTCAGTTTTCTTCGAGTTATGTTGAATTCATTAATACAAACTTTAGGGGCTTTTTTCGTAATGTTCCTGTAAAAATTATGGTATTTTTTTAGTCTACCGCCCCCTCGGCATTCACCTTTAACTTGTCGACTTTTATAAATTTTCGGGTACATTGAGAAAGAATATCGCATTGATTTTTTTCCACAAACAAGTAGTTATCAATATTTGAAGACATTTAATATCCAAAGTAATCACTATTGTTTTTGCTGGCGGCCATCTCATTCCCCATTTAGAAAAAAAAAATGCCAAAAAAGCCAAACGGAGCCAAAAGGGCCAAAACATGACCCAAAAAATGAACCCACTCCCCCCGCAATTCACCCTTTCAGATATTTTTCCGCTCCCCGTTATCGAAACAGACAATCTGTCTTCACTTTCTTAATTACAGTAATTTTTCCACTTTTTTAATTATATTCATTTTTTTAACTTTCTTAATAAAATGTGCACACGCATAAATACACGGCAGACATTTTAAATGACAAGAAATATTTTTCATAAAATAAAAAGTTTTCACCTCATTTAACAGTAAAAATATTGCTGTAAGTTTTGCGATTTACAAAGCATGTTTTATGTTTTTCGTTCTTTTTTTTTTGAAGGGGTATTCAATTATAGAACTTGTGTAGTTTAACAGGTGCTTCTGCAGTTTAATTAACCGTTTTTCCATATATATAACGCGCCAACATTTACTGAGTAGAATACTCTTTAACATTTCACAGAAATTCTGTGTTTACATTTGGTAAAGGCAGTGGAGGGGTGGGGGCGGGTATGTTGTAGTGGCCGCGGCCGCAACAACACACCCGGCCTGCCCCTTCACTGCCTTCCCCAAATGTAAACAGTTCTATAATTGAATACCTCACCCCCGCCAAAAAAAAAGAATGAAAAACATAAAATATGCTTTTGTAAACCGCTCGTGGAAACTTAATTTTTTTAGATCAATTAAAAGGGGTTAATACAATGCAAACCGTAAATTTGTGACGGATTTGATCATCAGATTTGAGGCCAGCAACATCGAATATCCCTAAAATAAATAAATTAGTGGTCGGTCTTCTGCTGTAATGAAAAGGTAATATTTACCTTTTAATTTATTTTCATAAATATTACTCTAAATACTGTTTTTAATTTGTGGTTTTGTCTTTATGTTCTTTCATTTCGCTCAAGATTTGTTGAAATTTGCCCCCCCTCCAATAAACTTTTTTTCTTTTTTTTTTTGAACCAACGCCGATGGTGGGGAAGAGGGGATTCCAGTTACATGTAGCATATTTAGTCATTTTTGGCGTTTTTTCGTTATTGAAAAACAAGATGGCCGCCATTAAAAATGATAGAGATTACGTTGGATACTGAATGTCTTCAAATAAGGATAACTGCGTATTTTCGCAAAAAAATAAATGCGATTCGTCTTCAGCGTACTTGAAAACCCTCAAAAGTCGACAAATTAAAGGTGAATACCGAGGGGTCGATAAACTAAAAATTTACCAATATTATTTTATTTTATTGTTATTGTTACAAATTACGATGCTTTATTTATATAAAAAAATAGCAAAAATAGTCTTACGTTTTTTATTTACTCCTGAAAACCATAACTTAATGAAGGTATTTTTTGTTTAAACAAAATAATCCATTTCCAGTAAGATTTAAATAAAAATAATTATTATTTGATAAATACTGAAAATTTTATTAAAATTGGTTAATTCCCTGATTTTTGGTGATTTTTTTAAGTAAAGGCAGGGGGTCGGCATTCATTTTGCCCGTACCTATTAAACATAATAGAAAAAAAAAAGAAAACAAAAGGACAATGTGAACTGATTGTCCAACCTGCAAAGGGTATTTAAGGCTGTATATACGTAATAATAATAATAATAATAATAATAATAATAATAATAATAATAATAATAATAATAATAATAATAATAAAAAAGAAGTAGATTTCGAATATTTAAGAGGCTAAACCACGCAGATTTAGATTGTAAAGATTTTAAAATATTTTTTTCTACATTAAGTTTCTGCTAATTGGTGATGGCCAATAAATGTGTGCCTGTTTTATGTAAACTTTATAAAAGAAAGCGATTCTCATTTGAACACCTGAAATACGATAGAACATTAAAAAATCAAACATAATAGAAACGTGTAAATAGCTAGGTAGAAAAACTGTTCCCTTATTTATTCAATAAGACACCAGTTTTCCTACCTAGCAAGCAGGGACGAGTTTTCAGGTTACTGGCGGGTAGACTTCAATAGGTAGGATCAAGGGAAAGCGGTGTTTGCATGTCATGGGGGACTATTTAATTTCAGAGTAATGCCGTTTGGCCTCTATAATGCAAAAGTGGTCTCCTCCCAGTTGATGTCGATAGTCTTTCGGGGGTTGGAAGAGTTTGCAGTGGCATACTTGGACGATATTCTAATCTTCTCACAAACGCCTGAGGAGCACTTTGCACATTTGACTGCAGTATTTGAGAGGTTACGCCAACATCAAATGAAAATAAAGTTGCCCAAATGTCAGTTTCTTAAGAAGGAAACCAAGTATTTGGGATTTGTGATTCATGAAGCTGGAATAAGACTGGACATAGACATGGTGGAGGTTATCAGGTCTCTACCTGAGCCGAAAACCGTGCGACAAGTTGGAGGATTCATTGGAATGATCGCCTATTCTCGCCGATTTATACCTGCATTTACTTGATTGGCCGCTCCCATAATAGCGTTAACGAAAAAGTATGCCCGTTATAAATGGACTCCAGAATGTCAGAGGGCTTTTGACGCCCTGAAGGAGCATATCCGGACCTAAGTAAGCCTATGGATCTGTATACGGACGCGAGTGACACATGTATAGGGGCGGTGCTGACCCAACCGTGTCCTGAGAAGTAAGGCTCCGTGTTTGGCATACTAGAGGAAATTCTGATATATTTCCTGTCGCATAAGTTATCCAAAACTCAACAGATATATATATTATTGTTGAACGAGATTTATATTGAAAAGCACTCGTTCAGACTGGCTTTCTGAATGATGGGTACTGATCCCGAGGTCATATGAAATTGATTTCATTTTGGTCTCAGATTTACAATACTCTCTACTATGGCTGTACTTCATATGCGCAATTTAGATCTGAAAATCCGCAAGAAACGGATCGCTGATTGGGTGGATGGATCGTCCACTCCAACCTATGACCTTAATACTCGCTCAAAAACAGAGTGCGCCGAAATCTCGAGAAGGAATTAGCTCTGAAAAAAGCTCCACGACCTCCTCTTTATCCGCCTGAGTGCCATCCAGTGACGAAAAGAGACATTTGTGAATTTAAAATGTGTTAAGAACTGAAGGTTGTATATATATATATATATATATATATATATATATATATATATATATATATATATATATATGTGTGTGTGTGTGTGTGTGTGTGTGTGTGTGTGTGTGTGTGTGTGTGTGTGTGTAAATCTTAAGCGTTTTCTTTTTGACCGCATATACCGGAAATAATTTTGAAACAAACAAAAACAAATGCAAAAAGGAATAGTTTTCTCAAATATAAAACATGCAATAATATAACGTTTTTATGTTTTATTTTTGTTCTTTTACAAAATAAAATTATGTTCTACACAGCATTTGCAATATTATTATTTCTTTGGTATGTTCAATTATAATATTATATTCCTACAGGAGTAGAGTTTATCTCGTGAGTCCTTGATTTTTATTAACGTGCCCTAGAAAGGAGTACGATTAAAACACCTCTGGAATTCGGTTACTTTCATGAACACAAATCAATCTTCTAAAAATAAACAAAATAGGATTTAATTTGAACTCTGAATATTGAACGTCTATTAAGTTAACTCTCTTTATATAAATATCTATTCTTTCGAAAATGTTACTCTATACAAATATTCTTTATAAGACAGATGGACATGTCTTGCCGGCTAGCGAGTTACTAATTCCATATTTTAATTGTCTTTCTTTTTATCTTTGCGTGCTTCTTTAATTTATCAAGCTTGTTAAGATGCTGAGTGGAAATGCACTTCATTGCACAAAACAGAAATAGTTCATGCAAATAAAAGTTTGGAAGCAAACAAAAAGAAATTATCTTACTCGTTTTTGCCTATGGCAGGATGAAAGAGACTCAGAAAAAGCAACAAAGGCTCACCTTAAATCCAAGAATAATTTTATTTACAAAAGGGTAAAAAAGGAGTCCATATTGCAAAAGAGTGCCCTCTTTAGCTTCTGCCAAATGGCGGGTAGTTCTTGCCTAGAAAGGCGATGGTAATTATAGTTCATGCCTTGAAAGGCGTAGGTAGTTTTATTCTTGTGAAGATGCTGGTAGACTTGGCCGCTCGTAGAATTAGTTGAGGGTTCGCGAAATCCTTCCGGACTGTCGATACGATCAACGCACTTTGCGATCGATGATCATAAAAAAAAAAAGAAATGCAAGATAAAATTTTATTTTAGACAAAAACATCTGCAATAATATTTTTTTTCTTTGCTATGTTCAATTATAATATTATATTCATAGAGATGTAGAGTTTATCTCGTGAGTATTTGATTTTAATTAATCATCTTTTGTATGATTATGGTCAGTATAGATTGGAATAGCATGCACAGTCACACTGAAATAAAAGTCAAAGGGTCGCAAGGTTGGTAGCACTGCAAAACATTCTATTCTGATTGTAGAGTAGTTCTTTTGGTAAGTTATTAATTTTTAAGAGAATGGCTTTGTCGATTCCTTTATAATTTACTTGGGCGGGTGTTTCAGCCAATTTAACATCAATGACATCGACTTGTAATTTGAATTGTTTAGAAAAGATTATACTCGACTTGATTCTATTGAAATGCTCACTGCAATTTTCATTGGTGAGAGGGCTTGCTATTGATAAGAACTTTTAACCAAATCTTCGACAGAATTCTACCATGCCAAGAAATAGCAACAGTTGATTTTTTATTGCTAATGACAATATCTTTTTACAATAGCGTCTATATTTTACCGAGATAGGCTTCACCCGTCCCTGAGTAATAGTATAGCCGACATAATCCGCTTGGCAGAATTCACGTTTGCTTAAATTTGCATACAGCTTGATTTCTTCAGGCTTCAGACAAAATTGTTTAATGATGTTTAAATGTTCACTGAAAGTTCTGCTATACACAATTATATCGTCTATGTAAACTCATAATTACCATCATCACAATCAATTACATCGTCTATGTTAACTCATAATCACCATCATCACAATCAATTACATCGTCTATGTTAAATCAAATCTTTGAATAGTATTTTAATAGGGGAAGCATCATTTTATGAAATTTTTCATGGGAAATATTTTTTCATTTAGCCACTTGCTCCTATCACAACTAGTTCTTTCAACCTAGTTCCATATGCAAGTCTGGTTTAATGGTTTCATATGCAACGTCTGGTTTAATTGTTTCATATGCAACGTCTGGTTTAATTTTTTCATATGCAACGTCTGGTTTAATTGTTTCATATACAACGTTTAGTTTAATGGTTTCATATGCAATGTCTGGTTTAATGCTTTCATATACAACACCTAGCTTAATGCTTTCATATGCAACGTCTAGTTTAATGGTTCCATATGCAACGTCTGGTTTAATGATTTCATATCCAAAGTTTGGTTTAATGGTTCCATATGCAACGTCTGGTTAAATGGTTTCATATGCAATGTCTAGTTTAATTGTTTCATATGACACGTTTGGTTTAATGGTTTCATATGCAACGTCTGGTTAAATGGTTTCATATACAACACCTGGCTTAATGCTTTCATATGCAACGTCTAGTTTAATGGTCCCATATGCAATGTCTAATTTAATGGCCCCATATTCAATGTTTGGTTTAATGGTTTCATATGCAATGTCTGGTTTAATCATTTCATATGCAACGTCTGATTTAATGGTTTAATTACTTTTTGTGTATCTCTCTGCCTGTATTTCTTTCAATTAGAACTTGATCAATTTTCCTTTCACTTTTTAAAATTTATTTTACTTAAGTAAGTTTTAAGATATCAAGTGATGCCCTCCTGGAGCTAACTCTTGATTCTGTTATGATTTAAATTTATATCCGAGGGCTCTTTTAAGAATAGATACTGTTCCCTTTATGGCTGCTATCTGTATTTCATTACAGCTTGGTCTTCAAGGGATCGCTTCTAAGTATTTATGAAGATTCCTTTTTATTAAGCCAGTTGCTCCTATCACAACCGGTATAATGTTTAATTTTTTCAGTCGTTTTTAGATTATTTTTTAGGTCTTGGGATTTTGTTATCCTTTCCCGTTCCGCTCTAAAATCGTTTGGGACTGTGACATCGATAATGAGACCAGTTCTTTCAGGCTTGTTCCATATTACAATGCCTGGATTAATGACCTTGTCTTTTATGTATCTGCCCGTCTGTATGTCTTTGTCATAGAATACGGTCACTTTTCCGTTTGATATTATTGGTGGTGGTTCATGTTCCCAGATGTTCGTCGCTCTGTCAAGTTGCATCTCTCCACAGATTTTCCTATGAAGGTACTTACATACTTTATTGTGGCGGGCAGTGTAGAGGCCATCTGCCAATAAGATTTGACATGTAGACAATAGGTGGTTTGGGCTCTCAATTGCTGAGTGGCAAAACCGGCATTGGCCATTTGCTTGTAGACCCACCATTATTTTCAATCCATTTGTTAGTAAGCCCTGATCTTAACTGGCTATAATGAGTCTTTCCTCATCAAATGGAAGTCTCCCGCTCTTGAGCCATTGGAGTGAATCATCTTCGTCTATATATTCCTGTTTAAGCTCATCTAGGAATTTTCCTGCTCTTTTATGTTGTTCCCATCCTTGTTTTTTGTGTCTATCCAGATTTCGGTGTATTTTTTCTTTTTTGTTCTTGCATTCTATGTTGCTGGTTCATCATATACCTTGACGGTATTTTCCAGTATGACACACCCAGTTTTCAGCAAGCTTTGTGACTGATGTTGGTTAGGGTAGGCGTTCATGGTAGTCCCTCACTATTTCTATTGACATATCTGTTGAGCTTTTCATATACTGCCCCATGCTTACTATGGTGGCTCGATATGCATGGTTTATTTCAGTGAGAGAGGCCAGCCTCTTTTCGTGATAGGTATATCCTGTCCATACATTGGTTTCGATATATTATTTTATGTAAGGTTAGGAGTTTCCTGGTCTTTGTATATAACCTATTGATATTGCATTGAGGCCAGTCAATCATGCCAAACTCATATGTGATGACAGGGATTGTAAGTTGATTTATGGCAGTTATTTTTATTTTGGGGCTTAATTCGGATTTGACGATCTTTTTAAGGCGTGATATGTATTCTTGTTCCACCTTATGTCTCATTTTTTCATGCTCCACAGTTACATTCTCCTCTATACCGAGGTACTTATATGTGGCATCCTCTCCTAGGTCTTCAATAAAGCCATCATTGAACCGAATATTTTCGGATGTCGTCTTTTTTCCTTTTTTCATTGTGCATTTGGCACATTTGATAAATCAAAACTCCATACAGACCTCCTCTGTGAAAGTCTTTACATTTTCAATCAGAGAGACAAGCTGTTTTTCTGTCTCTGCATAGAGTTTGAGATCGTCCATAAAAAGTAGATGATTTACTCTTTTACTTTTTTCTTTTTTCCTTCCTTTACAAAGATTGTACCCAGCAACACATTTTTTAGGAGTTTGCTGAGTGGGTCAATAGTAAGGCAGAAGACTAGTGGTGACAGACTATCACCTTGAAATATACTTCGCTGGACACTGAGATTTGAAGTTTGTATTGTCCCTTCCATGTGGTGTGGTGCAATTGATGTGTGCCACACAGTTATTTGTTTTTAAGGAATGCCCTTATGTTCTCATGGACATTATATATCTCCAAACATCGCAGTATCCAGGAGTGAGGCACACTATATAATGCCTTTTTATAGTCTATCCAAGCCATTGACAGGTTCCTTTGACGCTTTTTGCAGTCCTCGATGATGGTTTTGTTGAGGATAGTTGGTCCTTTGTACCAAGTGTATGCCTGGTACATCCCTTTTGTTCGTTTTCAAGGTATTTGCCATCGGTCAGGTGTTGATAGATTGCATCTGCAATCATTCCTGTAACCCACTTGTATGTGGTTGGGAGGCAGCAGATACCCCTGCATTTATTGGGCAAGTGAGTATTTTGGGTCTTGGGTATCAGAGTCGTTTTGCCATGAGTTTAGCCACTCTGGTGGATTTTCTTCGCCACTGACAACACGAGTATATACATACGCATAATGTTCATGAAGTACTGTGAGATTTTAAGCCAGAAATTTGGAATCTTGTCAATAAATTTCTGTATACCATCCTTGGGTTCTTGTCAAACAACCTATTCAATGACTTGGACTCCATTTTTTTTTGCTTATTTTTTATTTGTGCAGCTAAAGCTTTTATTTCGCTTTTCAGCTTGGTTTTCTGCTACCTTAGCTCTTAGCTGCACTTCGTTATGGAGTGAATAGTCGGTTTTAAGTTTATTCATCTTCTTTTTAATTTTTCCCCTGGGCTGTCACGTAACAGAAAGGCAGATATCTGGGATGTTTCTTTTCGGAGTTTTAATATTTTCTATTGTCGCCTACTTTTCCAGACTGGCTCTTTTGTTTTGGCCTTAAATTCTCCCTCCTTTTTCTCTTTATGGTGGGGCAGAAGTTTCCTCTGCATATATCATGCTGCCCCAAAAGTTGCATGGTTTATTTCCGTTAATGACGCATTAGTTGGGACAATTTTTGTGAGACCATCATTCACTTTCGTAACAAGGATCTTGAAGACTTTGGTACAATTTATTTTCACCAGTCTGAGTCAATCTCCAACAGCCAGGCATCGTACCATTTCTATTCTGTTTGCCAGTTCTTCTTCCAGCTCCATCTGGTTTGCATCCAGTGTCATGTTTACAGGTAGGGGCATTGCGGTGTTGTTTTTGCCCATATTTTAGTTGAGATATTCTCGGGGGTGAGCCTTGAGGAGTGTTACTGTTGTTTATTGAACGTTGCCCTTGATAATGCATCTTCTTTGTCAATGTTAAGTCTGATACCATGCCGGGTAGTTGAGGTGAAGTGGGTTCTGTTGTAATTTCACTAGGAAGACGGATGGGGTTGCTTATTGGGCAGATGTCATCTTCAATCATTAAGCGAATATCTCTAATCATACTGGAAATCTGCTCCGTAGAGAAAGCATTCTTCTTCATGAAGTTAAACTTCTGGCATGTAAGCTTTTCTCTTGCGATGCCTTTTTTATTATGACAATGACACTTGAAGATTTTCTGCCATTCTTGGCATCTTTCTTTGAGTTTTGAGTGCTTAATTTTTGCATACTCCATCGCCCATATAAGCGTCCATTTATCCTCCATTGAGTTTGCATAAACTCAGTTGTATATCTTTGGCTAAAGTCCTCCACTGCCTCAACAAAAGTCTTTAGCTCAGCTTCATATTTTACCTTTTTGGTGAGGTATTTGTTAATCGGTGATCGAAAGTAGATTTTTAACTGTTTTCCCTAATACCTTTTCCTTTGGTAAAGAGAGATCTTATTTGAGCCTCGAATATATTATTTTCCTTTCTTCCCCATTTCACATACCTTGAGTATGCAAAACAGTGAAGAATTATTTTCTTCTCCTCAACAGACCACTTGGTAATATTATAGTTCCTTTTTTTGGTGGTCCTTGTTTGGTTTTGCCGAATCCCAGGACGAGAGTTGGTCTGGTCTGGTGAGTATCCAGCGTAGTGTTGTTACTTGGAGAAACATCAATAGGAGAAGGTGCACCGTTGCTTTCCTCATATAACCCAGTGCAAAGCCATGCTGAGGGGATCTTTTTATTCTGGGCGACATCCTGCCAGTTTTTCGATTCAAACTTGAAGCATCCTCATGTCAGATTATCTGACAACCCCCTGTACAGGGAAACCGAAGATACCCGAGGTTGGTATCTACTAGTATTAGGCATTCAAGTCATCCCTAAGTGTGTATTTTGATATGTCTCACTAAATTTGATTTTTCAGAAAAAGAACGTTTACATTGTACACAAGAATATGGCTTTTCGCCAGTGTGTGTTCTCATATGTTTAACTAAATTTGATTTGTCGGAAAAAGAATGTTTACATTGTTCACAAGAATATGGCTTTTCGCCAGTGTGTGTTCTCATATGTGTAACTAAATGTGATTTCTGAGAAAAAGAACGTTTACATTGTACACAAGAATATGGCTTTTCGCCAGTGTGTGTTCTCATATGTGTAACTAAATTTGATTTTTGGGAAAAAGAATGTTTACATTGTTCACAAGAATATGGCTTTTCGCCAGTGTGAATTCGAATATGTTTAACTACATCTGGTTTTTGAGAACAGGAATATTTACATTGTTCACAAGAATATGGCTTTTCGCCAGTGTGAGTATTTATATGTGTCAGTAAAGTTGATAACTGAGAACAAGAAAAATTACATTGTTCACAAGAATCTGGATTTTTACTAGTGTGACTCTTCATATGTTTCGCTAACTTTTGTTTCTCATGACAAACATAGTCACACAATTCACAAGAATATAATGTTTAACGTATACTTGTACGTTTAAGTAATTATGATTTTGTGAAACAAGAATAGCAAGATAATTATGAACGATTATACAGATTTTTTTCTGAAATATTAGAATCTGAGATATTTTTTGCATTTTTTGTAGATGCTTTACAAGATGTTTATTACAGAGTATTCAGATTTTCTGAAGATTTGATCAATATTAGAAATTGAGATATTTTTGAAACAGGTTAAATTTTCTCCTCCATAATATTATTTTCTCTTAAGCCAGTATGAGATGAAATAATGGCTCGTTCATATCAGAGACAAGCGTTCAATCAGGACCATCTGCAAAGGAAAAAATAAATTGTCAATATTGTTTAAGGGATTTATCTCAAATATATTTTTTTAATTTTCACGTTACGATATTCGAATGCTTTTTAATAAGGATCACTTGATGATTTTTCTTCTATATTGAATATCTTTTATATTGATACAATCATAACTATGATGTCTTTTATATTGATACAATCATAACTATGATGTTTTTATATATTGATACAATCATAACTATGATGTTTTTTATATTGACACAATCATAACTATGATGTTTTTTATTTTGATACAATCATAACTATGGTGAATATCTTTTATATTGATACAATCATAACTATGATGTTTTTTTATATTGATACAATCATAACTATGATGTTTTTTTATATTGATACAATCATAACTATGATGTTTTTTATATTGATACAATCATAACTATGATGTTTTTTATATTGATACAATCATAACTATGATGTTTTTTATATTGATACAATCATAACTATGATGTTTTTATATTGATACAATCATAACTATGATGTTTTTATATTGATACAATCATAACTATGATGTGTTTATATTGATACAATCATAACTATGATGTTTTTATATTGATACAATCATAACTATGATGTTTTTTATATTGATACAATCATAACTATGATGTTTTTTATATTGATACAATCATAACTATGATGTTTTTTATATTGATACAATCATGACTATGATGTTTTATATTGATACAATCATAACTATGATGTTTTTTATATTGATACAATCATAACTATAATGTTTTTTTATATTGATACAATCATAACTATGATGTTTTTTTTTATATTTATACAATCATAACTATGATGTTTTTTATATTGATACAATCATAACTATGATGTTTTTATATTGATACAATCATAACTATGATGTTTTTATATTGATACAATCATAACTATGATGTTTTTTTATATTGATACAATCATAACTATGATTTTTTTTTATATTGATACAATCATAACTATGGTAAATATCCTTTATATTGATACTATCATAAATGTGATGAATATCTTTTATATTAATACAATCATAACTATGATGAATATCTTTTATATTGATACAATCATAACTATGATGAATATCTTTTATATTGATACAATCATAACTATGATGAATATCTTTTATATTGATACAATCATAACTATGATGAATATCTTTTATATTGATACAATCATAACTATGATGAATATCTTTTATATTGATACAATCATAACTACGATGAATATCTTTTATATTGATACAATCATAACTATGAAAAAAATTGTTGTCGATAAATGGAGTAGTCAGATTAAATAAACAATGATTTTTACTGATTTTTTTAATGTCAGTTCTAATAAATTACAATGATGGCTTTTAAATAATGCAGTCGAAATTACTTGAATATTACTGCATTATTAAACAAAACAACTTTAATTCCCAGGTTGCTCACACCATTCCAGAAGCGAGAACGTGTCGAGTGCTCGAGGATGAATTTGGAGATGTGCCAAGAAGATGAGTCAACGTTTTTCAAACGAAGGATTACATAGGATGAAACCCGGGGTCATCATTATGATCTAAGCCCAGTCAATGCAGTGGAAAAACTTGACTCACCACCTCCAAAGAAGGCAAGGGTGCAGCCCTCCACTGGCAAGGTCATGCTCACAGTTTCTGGGACCAGGACGGAGTAGTGATGACAAGTTTCCTGGCAAAGGGTACAACAGTTACAGAAGCCTATTATGCTTCACTTTTGAGGAAATTAAGGGAAGATATCAAAATCAAGAGACGGGGCAAGATCAGCAAACGTACCCTCCTCCTGCAAGACAACGCTCCGGTCCACAACTCGCATGTCGCCAGATCAGAAGAACGTGCGTGTGGTTATGAAATCCTCCCCCATCCTCGCTACTCTCCATTATTAAACATTATTAAACAAAACAACTTTAATCGTGTTAACAAGTGCAACATTGCCACCATCTTGTTTAAATGAAAACGGAAAATCATCCCCTTTTGAGCTATTCTGTGTTTTATGACCGTTTTTATCCAAATTAATTTTTTATAATATAATTTTCTACCTTATCGATTTTCGTAATTATTGGATATAATCATCTAAAAATATGATGAATACGTAGATACTATTAAGTTCATGTGAAATTCAGTTTTATGATTTCCTAGAGTTCGTTCAAATAGTGTAGAAACACCATAATTCGAATGTGGTGTTGCGCAAGCTATGTTTTAATGTCCAACGTACAAAAAAAGCTATGTTTTAATGTCCAACGTACAAAAAAAGCTATGTTTTAATGTCCAACGTACAAAAAAAAAATCTATGTTTTAATGTCCAACGTACAAAAAAAGCTATGTTGTAATGTCCAACGTACAGAAAAAGCTATGTTTTAATGTCCAACGTAAAAAAAAAGCTATGTTTTAATGTCCAACGTACAAAAAAAAAGCTATGTTTTAATGTCCAACGTACAAAAAAAAGAAAAAAATAGGACAATATGCTGTTTCGGTGAAAAGAAGGGGACATTTTCTGAGAAATCTAAAGGTATTTACTGGAAACGTATATTTTGTTTGTCAACCATTTCTTAAGGAACTTTTTCTCTTCCCTGCAACCTCTATCTCACAGAAGATATGTTGCGAGTTTGTCTCTACTGTATCGTTATTTTCATGGAAAGTGTTCGACTTAGCTTCAATCTATGGTCCCCCCCTCGCCAAACTTTCACAAGGAACACTCGTCTAGCTGAAAACACTATCAATAATTCCCCCCACTCTTTATCTGTGCCTAAACCTAAACGTAGTTTCCATGAACAAAGCTTCTTTCTTAGAACTGCACGCCTGTGGAATTGTATTCCGTTTTCCTGTTTTACAGTTGACTATAATATGGTTGTGTTCAAGTCTAACATAAACAAGTTCTTGATTAGCCGTTCCAAGTGTTAGCAAATTTACCGAATTTCCATTACTAACGATTACTATATTGTCCAATTTCTACTGTCCACTCTTTAACCCTTATCCTCGAGTTTCCTCTTGGCCTTGATAAGTGGTGACGCCTATGGAAAAAGAACAATTTTAAATAAATAAACAAACAAATAAAGAGTAAAACGAAATTTTAATTTCTATTTCATTTTTAAAACAACAGAGAAACAGATTTTTGCTTTCAACAAGTTGTCAAAAAACAAATATATAACAAATAAATGTTATCAAAAGCAAGATAAGTTACTTTTCTACCAAACTGGATATATTTTTCGAGTTTTTATTCAATGTAACATGTTTATTCAGCTCGAAAAACACAGTGTTTACCGATGTATTGGAAAATTCAAGATGGCGTCTGATTCTCTCTTTAACACGGTAAGTTTGGGAAAAGGTGTTATAAATAAAAACCCAGATAAAATACTGTTAAAAACTCGCTCAATATATGTTACCGTGACATATATTCGGCGGGTTTTTAATAGTATTTTGTGTAGTTTTTTATTTATAACACCTTTTCTCAAACTTACCGTGTTAAAGAGAGAATCAGACGCCATCTTGAATTTTCCAATACATCGGTAAACACTGCATGTTTTTCGAGCTGAATAAATATGTTACATTGAATAAAAACACGAAAAATATATCCAGTTTGGTAGAAAAGATACGTATCTTGCCTTTGATAACATTTATTTGTTATATATTTGTTTTTTGACAACTTTTTCTGAATCTATGTGTACAGTAATACAAACCCCAATTTCCTGTTTAAACTCATGCAGTTTACGAACCGTGTTATATCTGTTTTAGATAAAAGTTCCAGATTAAATTCAAACTTATAATATTTATGTTAATTAAATTTGGTATGGTGAAAGTACAAAATATTATAAATGAAAACCCGTCCTCTTCTGGTTGGGTTTTTAATTAATAAGATTATTTGGTGAAGCTTAACAATCCTGCCACTTTTCAAAAATCGCTAAAAAAAAACAACAAAAAAAAAACATGGCGGACGACTTACATACGACACTGAAAGTAATTAACGCTGCCTCTGACACGTGACCGGGAGTCATGGGGCATGTGTGTTTTGATACAATCATAACTAATGGGGCATGTGTGTTTTGACTTTACATACTTGAATGAACATTCACCTAACAATTTAATGAAACATATTTTGTTTTTTGGAGTTTTTTTAAAGTTCGTATTTCCCGCGTTGGTGAAACTTCACTAATACCAAATGTGGTCGAGTTGAACAACTCACCCCCTGTAATTTTTTTTACCGATAGTTTCATTAAATTCTTTTGCTGGATTTTCATTGATTACACACTAATCTAATAGATTATGAAAAAAAAAAAATATCATTATTTCGACATTTGGAAGTGGTGCTCACTTTTTAGTTACAACGTTCTGGTAAACCGGTCACCCATTTTGTAACCATCGATAATAGGGCAATAAAAAAAAAATGCAATTTCTTGACATTCACTTCCGTTCTCCGAAAGTGAGTGACCAATTTGCCAGAGGGAATTTTTTTTTCTTCATAATCTGATAGATTGTGTAAAATCGATACGTTTATTTCATAAAAACACACATAAGAATAAACTTTTTAAAAAAAAATTCATTGTTATAAAAAACAATCGATGGTTACAAAATGGGTGACCGGTTTACCAGAACGCTGTAAATCTATAGGACTTGAATCCTTAACAAAAAAATAAAAACGAAGTAAGAATAAAAAAAAAATGAAACTTTCTTTTCATAAAAACAAAAAAAAAAATAAATAAAATTAAAAATATGTCCATTCATTGTTATAAAAAACAATTTCATAAAAAACAAACATCGCGAGTTGAACAACTCCCCCCCCCCCTGTAATTTTTTTCACCGATAGTTTTAATTAAATCTTTCGCTGGATTTATATTGTTTACACACTAATCTATCAGATTATGAGAAAAAAAAAATAATATCGATGGTTACAAAATGGGTGACCGGTTTACCAGAACGTTGTAACTAAAAAGTGAGCACCCCTTCCAAATGTCGAAATAATGATAATTTTTTTTTTTCATAATCTATTAGATTAGTGTGTAATCAATGAAAATCCAGCAAAAGAATTTAATGAAACTATCGGTAAAAAAAATTACAGGGGGGGGGTGAGTTGTTCAACTCGACCCCAAAGGTCTTTTTGGTCAAGAATAAAAGTATGGTGAAAAAATGTAAACAAATAAATTAGAATAAAGTTGGTACTTGTGCAGTTTTGCCACCGCGAGTGTACGAACCATTCTTCGATTTCACCTAACAATTTAAAGAAAAATATTTGGGTTTGTATTACTGTACACACAGATTCGAAAAAGTTGTCAAAAAACAAATGTGTAACAAATAAATGTCATCAAAGGCAATGTAAGCTCCTTTTCTACCAAACTGGATATATGTGTTGTGTTGTTATTCAATATAAGATGTTTATTCAGCTCGAAAAATATAGTTTTTACCGATGTATTGGAAAATTCAAAATGGCGCCCGACTCTCTCTTTAACAAGGTGTAATAAATAATAAAAAAAAAAACTAGACAAAATACTGTTAGAAACTCGCTCAATATATGTTACCATGACATAGGTTGACATATATTCGGTGGGTTTTTAATAGTATTGTGTCTAGTTTTATTTATTTATTTATAACACCTTTTCCCAAACTTACAGTGTTAAAGAGAGAGTCGGCCGCCATTTTAAATTTTCCAATACATCGGTAAACACTGCAGGTTTTTCGAGCGTAATAAACATGTTACATTGAATAAAAACACAAAAATATATCCAGTTTGGTAGAAAAATAACTTATTTTGCCTTTGATGATATTTGTTACATATTTGTTTTCTGACAACTTTTTCGAATCTATGTGTACAGTAATACAAACCCAATTTTTTTTTTTTTATATATATAGTTCGTATTTCTCGCGTTGACGAAACTGTAAAGTGTACCAAAAATCAAAACACGTTTTCTTTATAAGTAAAAAACATCGGACAATTCATTGGGTCTGAAATAATTTATTAAGGCAACACTTTTATTTTTAGACATTTTACTTTTACATGTGTTAAAAAACATTAAAGTTCCTAATTGCGTTGTTCGTTATCATTTGATGGGCTTTTTTTCTTTCCGCGCCAAACACGTAACAATTTCCGTATGTAAAGTTAAAACAAATACACATATGCCCCCCAACTTCCGGTCAGGTGTCAGAGGGAGCGTTAATTACTTTCAGTTTCATGCGTAGGTCATCCGCCATGTTTTTTTTTGTTTTTTTTTTGTGTTTTTTTTTAAATGTGGCAGGATTGTTAACCCTCGCCCATTGCTTCACTTTACGATTAAATAAATTCATTCGTAGTATTTTCTTAATTTATAGAAAAGTAAAGTTATGCTTTATTTTAGTTTGGTATCGCCGTTGTTCTGCAAGACTGTGAACATGGCAGTGTATGCGAAAAAATCGTCCCCGGCAATGTTTTAAGTCAAACGTCAATGTAATTAAAAAAAATAATTAAAGAAAGTACCTCGTTTTTTATTAAAAATAACTTTTAATAAATAAATAATAAAAAAAGAAAAACGAGTTTTTTTTTCAATATACTTATTTTTGATAATATAAATATGTTTTAATTTATTAAACAAAATGTGTTTTTTTTTTGGTTTTTTTTTTTTTACATTTCTCGAGTATTTTGAAAAATATTTTTAAAAAAATGATTAGCGCAGTGACAAATGTAAAAATGTTTTCATATATATGACTAAATCTCATTTCCAAAAAAAAAAAAAAGGGGGGCCGATTGGAAAAATTTAATTGCTCCCCCCCCCCCCAAACAATTGGAAAAATCTTTTCCAAAAACCCGGGGACAATTTTTCATCATATAATTTGGTTAAATTAATTTGAACATTTTATATAAAAAGTCGGTGCAAGTCTATTATTGGGCCGAAAATGAAGTCGGTTACATGGAAAATCTGCAAAGAAACAGTATAACGTACGTACTTGTCATTGCATGTACATGTCATATTCCAAAAATCACGTAAATCGATCAAGTAGTTTTTTTTTATTTAAGAAAATCAAATATTAAAGCACTGTAATTCGAGAATAATTCAAGCGCCATGTTGGATCGACACTATGTCAGCTAACGCCACCTAACAGCCAAATGCGATCCACGGATCAAAGAAGGGGGAGATAATCGCCTTTTTTTTTCATGTCCGCTTAAAGTCTATTTAAAAAAAAACTGATTCGGACATGAAATCAGTATTTGAAATTATTAATTTGTTGACTCTTAGGAAAAGAAGTCGTCTTATTTTATCAGTTTATATTTTTTTTTCAATCCAAATAAATAACTGATTCGGACATTTTATTCCAAATAAATAACTGAATCGGACATTCCTAAAAAGGAAAAGAAGTCGTTAATGTTACTTTATTAAGTTGTATTTGTAATAGGAAAAAGTTTGTTTTCGGCATTTCAGGAAAAAAATAAAAAAATAAATAAATATGTCAATTATCTCCCCCTTCTTTGATCCGTGGATCGCATTTGGCTGTTAGGTGGCGTTAGCTGACATAGTGTCGATCCAACATGGCGCTTGACTTATTCTCGATTAACAGTGCTTTAATATTTGATTTTCTTAAATAAAAAAAAAAACTACTTGATCGATTTACGTGATTTTTGGAATATGACATGTACATGCAATGACAAGTACGTACGTTATACTGTTTTTTTGCAGATTTTCCATGTAACCGACTTCATTTTCGGCCCAATAATAGACTTGCACCAAAAAGTCTTTTTTATGTTTGTAGAAGTTTGTTTTAAAGTTAAAATAAATCCGTAATGTAAGTGAAAAAAAAAAAAAAAAAAAACATCTCGTTTTTTTTTGTGTTTATTAAAAAAAAAAAAAAAAATAATAATAATAAAAACATTGGTGTTTGACTTAAAACATTGCGGTGGACGATTTTTTCGCATAGACCGCCATGTTCACAGTCTCGCAGAACAACGGGGATGAGTAAATCTATTTTTTCATAAACAATATTTTTCCAAACTAAAAAAATTCAGCATATATATATATATATATATATATATATATACACAGTAATAATGCCCTATTTCATATAATATATTCCTGATTAATTTGTTTTTCATATAGCGCCGCCATTACTTTCTCTAACAAAAAAAAAAAACGTTTTCTTTATACTATTTTTAGTTGTGAATTTCAAATTAAATCCAATTTTTACCTTACAATTAATTATTGTTAGTAAAAAGGTCTTGTTATTTGTAATGAAAAATATGTTCCCGTCGACATTCGCAAAGTGAGGTAAAATTTGATATTAGAAATTTCAAGTTAAATCCAATTTTTACCGTATTTTTTTGATTATAACAATAAAAAGTCATGTTAGAGTTTCAGTTCTTTTTATATGAGGATTACTTGTTGGTTATGAATTTGGAAATTAAATAAATTCATTGTACAAATCCTTTGAAAGTTAAATATTAGTTTCTGGGTCTATTTCAAAGAGAATCGGTAAGGTAAATTCCCACGAAATTGAATGAAATAAAAACATCTTGAGTGTACGAAAATAGGGTTCTAGTGCACTTATTCATCCTTGCTGAAATAATAACGTTATTATTTAAAAATGCAATTCTTAACATGGAGGGTGTTTTGTAACTATTTTGATTCTACGGAAGCCGAAAATGTCAGTAAGTTAAATGGCTGTCTGAAAATGACGTCAGCTTATTGGACCGAAGTAGGGAGTAATGTTTTTATTCCATTTCTACATTCCCATCGTGAACTTTTGTATAATTTTTACCATTTCTTAATTTAATTCTTTTTCTGTGTTCCCTTTTTAAATCAAAAAGAAAAACTATTTTTTAAAGATTTTATAAAAGTTATGTTACGCAAAAAGTTTCACGTTCATTCAAACAAAGAAAATATTAAAACTTACATATAAAAATTATGCGAAACATGTAATCTAAAAAAAAAAAAATTGCAATAATTTTTTGTGTAGAAATATTAAATAAACTATGCTTAATTCAATGATAATATCGCTAGTTCGAGGAAATCATTTTTATGGTATTCATTAATATTGACTTTAAGGGGGTTCCCCCCCCTATAGCATACTATTTTTATATGGATAAAAGAACCCGTACGCCATATAGTATATTCTTAAATAGTTTTAATATAAATATAAAAACTTGTATCCCATATAGAATATTCGTGGAAAAATGGTTTAATTAATTTAAATAATAAAACTGATTTTATATTAACTTTTAATGTTTTAATATAAATAAAAAACCGAACCCCCGTATAACATATTCCTTAATGTTTTACTGAAAATAAAATATAGCATATTCCTTGAAAAATGTTTTCCTTAATGTAAATAACAATAAAAATGCTTATATATAACATTTATAAACCAAACCAATTGGTAAAATTAAAAAAAAACAAAACAAATATATAACAAACAAATATTACCAAAGGCAAGATAAATCATTGTTATCTCCCTGAATAAGTTTCGTGCGATTGAACATATTTTAAGGCGTCTATTTAATCTGAAACTCAAGTCGTACCGATGTAATAAGTTAGAACGAGATGTCCAACATACAAACAGTTAACTAGGAAGTCTCGATAATCGCTTAAATCATGAAAACAAAATCATGAAATCAAAATACTGATAGAAATATATCCAATAAATGTCACGGTGACATTGGATCAATGACTTTCAGTATTTAGTTTATTTGTCGGGTTATAAGCCAATAATGACACTTCGGTGCTAATGCAGAGAGTGATCCGCGCTATTTTTTAAATCGTATTTCCACATGTAATTAAAGTTTTATGATATGTTTTTTAAATTCAATTGTAAGGTTAAAGTACAGAATATGTACAAAACACCCTCCCTTCTCCATGTTAAGAATGTTTTTTTAAATAATAACGTTATTATTTCAGCACGGATCACTCTCTGCATTAGTACCGACACTTGAGTATTTAGTTTGTTCGTCGGGTTATAAGCCAGTAATGACACTTAAAAAAAACACGGCATGTTCTTATTGGTCATATTTTCTTTTTAACTCTGCAACTTAGCACTATTTTTTAAAAAAATATGTTTAAAATAGAAAACTTATCCAGATACGTAGAATAGTAACTTATCTTGTATTTGGTAATAGTTATTTATTTTTAATTAAAAAATTTATTTTTCGTTTGTTCGCTTCTCTTCTAAAACCTTTTTATGAACATTTTTTTCAGCTTAAATTTTATAATTATTTTTTTTAACACTCCATGTGAGGTATATTCGTAAATTAATCGTTTATGGATATATGAAGGCACCATAACAATTCTGAGTATTTTTAGTGGGTATTTGATTCACATCGTATTTGATTCACATCGTACAGATTACATGAACTAAAATTTCCTTCTATGAAGTTTGTATGAAGTGTGGAATGGTCGGAATGTACATTTGATTTGTAGTTCACAACGTTGTGTTGTTGCAGTAGAATTGCGTTAAACGATTGTTATCATCGATTATTATTTGATTTAATGGCAGAAAAAAACATTTCTTACAAAAAAGACAAATAACAATTGTTTAATAATAATAATAATAATTATAAGGGTTTTTATGGAGTAATTTGAGTTATTTTTTTTAGATAGACTAAGTAGGTTAAATTCAATTTTATGGTATCTGTTTAATTAATTATAGATTAAGCTACAAAATAGTTTTTAAGCCCCCCCCCCGCCCCCGCTTCCTATGTTAGCGTAGGTTTATAAGTTACGTAATTATTTTCGCACGCTTCGTATTTAGTTAAATACTAAACAGTTAATTTGTAATTTAATTTAAAATAAGTAAAAGGATTGTTAATATTTATTCAATTTCGGATCGATTCATAACAGTAACTGAGTTTGAGGTACTCAGGCAGAGAGTGATCCGTGCTGAAATAATAAAGTTATTGTTTAAAAAGCCATTCTTAACATGGGGAGGGTGTTTTTTACCTATTCTGTACTTTAACCTTACAATTGAATAAAAAAAAACATCATTAAACTTTAATTACACGTGGAAATACGATTTAAAAAATAGCGCGGATCAGTAAGTGCATTGGCACCGATTTTTATTTTCCTAATTAAACTGAAAATAAAAAAGAATATTCTGAAAAGTAAATTGCTTAAATAAAACCAGAAAAATGTTTAATTGAACATTCATGTAGACATTTGTGAGGCACCGGGTTAAAATAGAGAACGTGTCAGTGGACGTCACAGTTGGCAGTCATTTTGAGTGAAAAACTACGCATTTACCAATTAATTTCCTGTCTTCCGGCAAAGAAGAAATCGAGATTTTTATGGCAATAAAATAAAAATAATCTGATTTAAAAGCATTAAATTATTAATTGTTAGAAATAAAATAAAATATCGAAAACTAAAAACTTACCTTTACTTCAATTCAATACAACAATACGCCGTGAAAATTGGATGATTTCTTTTTTGTTTCTCTTCAAAACGTAAAATTTGGTCGGTTTCTTGGGATTTCTTTAGTAAATTCATACAAGTTCGATTTCGTGTGTCCAATTTATTAAGAAATACAAGAATAAATGAAAATGTAAAAAAGCTTTAAAAAATCTTTAAATCAAAAACACGATTGAAATGTGGATTAAAAAACTGACTGAACGAACATTGAAATATAAAATGAAAAATAAAGTTAAAAAAATGAGGTTAAATAACATTAAAAAATGGTAAAATGAAAAAAAGTATGATATTAGAAAAGAGTAAAAAATAAAATGATATAAAAGTAAATAAAAAGTATTGAAAAGATTAAAAGATAACATTAATAATAAACGATAAAAATTTTAAATGAAAATTTGTCAATTCTTAAACGTTCGTTAATTACGTGTGAATAAACGTTTTCAGATGATGTTTGTAACGTATTTTCCATTCACATGACTAAAATAATTTAAGGTGAAAAAGAAAAAAAACGAATAAAACTAAGATATCTTTGTTCTGCGTTAGTTATATGTTAATGAACAACAACAACAACACTGTCACGAAATTTGCTTTTGCCCTGGAAGTCAGCACGAAAGATAAGATAGGCAAGTACGATTGGCAATGTTCAATTTATGTAAAAAAAAAAATGGCACCAGTAAATAGGATTTCTGGACTTTAAGAAATGTTTGTAGCTAAATTCTTAAGGAAAAAAGGCCAAGTTAAAAATGTTTTAAAAAAAAATAAAACCAGAAAAATGCTAAATTGAAAATTGTTTTTTAATCATACTAACTTGTCCTGTCGTAAGATACGCTTAAATATATTTTAATTTATGCAAATTTCATATTCATTATTCTAACGGCGCCATTTCTATAGTGATTATTATAGTATACCTAATCCATAGTACTGGCCCGGTATACAGTACTGATTTCAAAAGATAATAAAAAATGACATGGGTGCCATCAGCTTGAATAGAAAGCAAAACATTTAACGGTCCAACTCCAGTCGATATCATTCAAACGATCGTCAAATGGATAAGAAATGGTTAAATATGAAACGACTTTAACGTTTAAATGTATATTTACGCATACATGAAAAGACAATTAAATTTGATTTATACATGAAAATTGTCAATAATTTTTTTCAATTTTAACATCTTAGCAATTATTTTTATCGACTAAATACCAAATCGAATTTGTTTCACGGTTCAAATCACCCATACAAAATTGTGAAGTCTGTATACCAAACATTGACAGAAGCGTTTTGTAGAGAAATTCCGCACACAGTCAGAAGACTGACGGGCTAAGCAGGATTATTATTATGATAATTATTGAATTCAAGAGATGATATCATTGATATTTGTAAAACTAGAAACAGAATCTAATCAAGACGAAATATATATTTAGGATAAAAATAAGTTGATGTTCTTACAACCAAGATTTTAGGTCGTACGAATCTTTATTTGCAGTTTTTTAAAGGATTCGTCAAATCACAATCAAACAGATAAGTTGTGTTAAAATTGAAAAAGAAATATTGACAATTCGCATGTATAAGGCAGATTAAATTGCCATTCCATGCATGCGTAAATATACATTTAAACGTTAAAATCGTTTCACTTTTTAACTATTTCTTATCCATTTCACGATAGTTCAAATGAAGCTGGAGAGCTAGATGTTTTGCTTTCTATTCAAGCTGATGGCACCCAAGTCATATTTTTGTTAACTTTTGTAATCACTACTATATATCGGGTACAATATATTAATCAATAGGGTAATAGCTCTATAATATTGAATATGAAATCTGCGTGAACTGAAATATCATATTTAAGCGCAGTTTACAGCCGGGACACGTTAGGCAGCATTACAATGTATTATAATATAAAAATCACTATTAAAATTGTCGTTATAAGAATAATGAATATGAAATCTGCATAAATTTAAATATATTTAAACGTATCTTACGACCGGGCAAGTGTGTATGATTAAAAAAACAATTTTCAATTTAACATTTTTATGACTTGATTTTTAAACGTTTTTAACTTGGCATTTTTTTTTTTCTTCGTGAAAGATTTAGCTACAGACATTTATTAAATTCCAGCAACCATGTTTAGTGGTGCCATTTTTACATAAATATAACATTGCCCATCCTGCCTGCCTATCTTATCTTTCGATGGTGGCGAGTCCCAGTGCAAAAGCAAATTTCGTGACAGTGTTGTGTTGACCGTTAGCATATAACTAATGCAGAACAAAGATATCTTAATTTTATTCGTTTTTGTTTACCTTTAATTATTTTCGTCTTTTGAATGGACAATACGTTGCAAACATCATCGGAAAACGTTTACTCACACGTAATTAACGAACTTTTAAGAATTTACAACGTTTCATTTTAATCGTTTTTCGTTTTTTTTCTTTTAATCTTTTTTAATCTTTATATTTTATTTTCATTTTTCAATATTCGTTCAGTCATTTTTTTTAATCCACGTTTCAATCGTGTTTTTGATTTACACATTTCTAAAAGCTTTTTCTTAATGATTTGGACACGCAGAATCGAATTTGTATGAATTTACCAAAAGAATCCTAAGGTACCAAACACAATTGACAGTCTTAAACAAAAAATAAATCATCCAATTTTCATGGTCTTTTTTTTCGTATTGAATTGCTTAGAAGTAAAGGTAAGTTTTTATTTTTCGATCTTTTATTTCCTAACAATTTAATGCATTTAAAATAAGATTTTTTTATTTCTATGAAAATTTTGATTTACTTTTTTTCAGATCTTGCGTTTACCAAACATTAAAAAAAAATGATGGTAAAGAAATTTGGGTTTGAATTACTGTACATATAGATTCGAAAAAATTGAAAGAAATTTGGTACTCGTGCAGAAACTGATCCACGCTATTTTTTTTAAATCGTATTTCCAAGTTTAATGAAAGTTGGGTCTAAAGCAGAGAGTGATCCGGACGTAAATAATAACATTATTTTTTTAAAAAGCCATTTTTAACATGGGGAGGGGACGGTGTTTTGTACCTATTCTATACTTTTAACCTTACAATTGAATTAAAAAAATACATCATAAAACTTTAAGGTACTAGTGCAGAGAGTGATCCGCGCTATTTTTAAAATCGTATTTCCAAGTTTAATTACAGTTTTATGATGTATTTTTTTTATTATTCAAGTGTAAGGTAAAAGTATAGAATAGGTACCAAACACCATCCCCTCCCCATGTTAAGAATGGCGTTTTAAATAATAACGTTATTATTTACGTCCGGATCACTCCCTGCACTAGTACCAAAGTTGTAATTTAATTTGTAAGGAGTAAAAGGGTTGTTAATATTTGTTCAATTTCGGATCCATTTAAAGTGATTTTTATTTTCCCATTAAAATATTTTTAACAGTAAATTGCTTTCTGTACACATTTTGGGTCACCGTTTTAAAATCGCAAACTTATAAGTGGCGTAAACAGTCGGCAGCCATTTTGAGTGGAAAATTACACATTTACCAATTAAATTTCTGGTACTAGTGCAGAGAGTGATCCGGACGTAAAAAAAATGTGTTTTGTACCTATTCTATACTTTAACCTTACAAGTGAATAAAAAATACATCATAAAACTTTAATTAAACTTGGAAATACGATTTAAAAAATAGCGCGGATCACTCTCTGCACTAGTACCACAACTTTCGTGTACTTATACAAAATACGGGCCGTGCTGAAATAATTGGGTTATTTAGAAACGCTTACTTAACATAGGGAGCGGTGGCTTAAAAAAAAGCTATTCTGTAGTTTCATCTATAATTTAATAAACAACAGATACCATAAAAATTGAATGTAACCTAGAAATAAGCAAAATTAATCTGAAAAAAAAAACGACTCGAACTAAGTGTTCTAATTATTATAATGATAAACAATTGTTTTTTAGTAACACAATCTGTTTTTTTCTGCCATTAAATCGAATAATAATCGATGATAACAATCGTCTAACGCAATTCTACTGCAACAACACAACGTTGTGAACTACAAATCCAATGTTGTACAATATTGCGACCATTCAACATTACACACAAACTGCATAGAAGGAAATTGGGGTTCATGTAATCCGTACGATGAGGGGCAAATACCCAAGAAATATTCTTAGAATTTTTATGGTGCCTTCATATATATGTGTGTGTATATACATACATAAGGTATAATCGTAAATGAAATGTATATATATATATATATATAATTCATTTACGAATATATCTTATGGAGTGTTAAAAAAATGTTTAAGCTGAAAAAAATTGTTCATAAAACAGTGTATAGCATAGAAGCCAACAAACAAAGAAAAAAAGTTTTTAAAAATTCAAACAAAGAAACAAAAAATATTACCAAAGGCAAGATCAGTTACTCTTTTATCTATCTGGATAAGCTTTGAATTTTTAACGTATTATGAAGTTTTATTCCGTTCGAAAAAAAAAAAAAAAAGTGCCGAGTTGCAGAGTTAAAAAGAAAATATGACCAGCAAGAAATGCCTTATTTGAAATGTCATTACTGGCTTAAAACTCTACAAATAAACTAAATACTGAAAGAAATTGATCCAATAAGTGTCACCGTGAAATTAATTGGATAAATAAGTATATTGCTTTGTTTTCGTGATTTAAGCGATTATCGAGACTTCCCAGTTAAACGATTGCATGTCGGCAATCTTCTCGTCCTAACTTACCAAATCGGCACTACTTGTGTTTCAGATTAAATAGACGCTTTAAAATATGTACAATCACAAAACTTATTCAGGTAGGTAACAGAATAATTTATCTTGCCTTTGGTAACATTAATTTGTCATATATTTGAATTTTTTTTTATCCATTTTTCGTTTGTGGGGGTTTCTATTTTTCTAGTTTTTTACAGCGGAAAAACACGTTTTTATGAGAGCGTGTTCAAGCAGACATCTTGTTTTGTTTTTTTCAAATTTTGTTTGAATTTTATAAACACAACGGGGAGATAACTCCATGTAAAGCGCCGATACTCCCTCCCCATCTTTAATGCTAGCTTTTCTTAATAAAAATCGAACCTTTTGCTTGGTATTATAACATTTTTTTTTTCGCTGTGAAAAAAAAAATAAAAATAAATAAATAAAAATACTTGATAAAATTAAGTGAAATTCTTCTCCGGAGAACTTCGTTCCATAACGCATACGTACAATATAACCTTTTTTCCGATATTTTCCTTTTTTAATGTCTTGACTAAACTGTACAAGTGCCCAAATTAATTGGGGAAATACGGCATTACGCTGAGGTGTAAAAAAAAAAAAAAAAAAAATAAATAAAAAAATAAAAAAGTATAATATGATTTTTATTTTTTTTCGGAAAAACGCTGTTTATGAAGAGACAGATTTAATAATAACTTTGGCTTTCTTTTACTTTGGCATCCCCGTTGTTCTGAGATACTGGGAACATGGCGGTGTATGCGAAAATTTCTGTCATCGGCAATGTTTTAAAGTCAAACGACAATGAAAAAAAAAACGAGATGTTATTTTTTTTTGAAATTACAAACTTTATTCGAACTTTTAAACAAACTTTTACATACATAAAAATAGACTTTATAAACCTTTTATAATATAAAATTTTAACGTTTATTTAACCAAAATATATGATGAAAAATCGTCCCCGTATTTTGCACACACTGAAGAAAAACTTTTTTTTTTTACAGAAAGTAATGGCGACACTGTATGAAAAACAAATAATTCATGAATATATTATATGGAATACGCCATTACTATGAGGTGTAATAAATAAAATAAAGTATATTATGAATTTTTTTAATTCGTTAAAATGCTGTTTATGAAGAGATAGATTTAATAATAACTTTAGCTTTGTTTTACTTTGGCATCCCCGTTCTTCTGAGATACTTTGGACATGGCGGTGTATGCGAAAAATTCGTCCTCGGCAATGTTTTAAGTCAAAAGTCAATGTTAGTTTTATTAAAAAAAAAAAAAAAAAAAAAAAAAAAAAAGAAGAAAAACGAGATTTTTTTTTGTTTTTTTTTTTTCACTTGCCTTACAAATTTTATTTGAACTTTTAAACAAAATTTCACATTCATAAAAAATAGACTTTATACACCTTTTATAATATAAAAGTAAAAATTTATTTAACCAAAATATATGATGAAAAATCGTCCCCGGTTTTATCATGTCGCAGTAATATCCAAAAATTACGAAAAAAAAAAACGAAATTAATTTACAAAAAACCAAGGTACTTGCACAGTTTAATCAAGACATTAAAAAACTAAAAAAAAATATGGCATTTTTTTTTAGTTTGCCGACCCCTCGGCATTCATCTTTACTTTGTTGACTTTTAAAAATTTTCGGGTACATTGAGAAAGAATATCGTATTCATTTTTTGCGCAAACAAGTAGTTATCAATATTTGAAGACATTTAGTATCCAACGTAATCACTATTGTTTTGCTGACGGCCATCTTGTTCCCGTTTGGGAAAAAACGCCAAAAAGAGCCAAAAGGGCCAAAACATGGCCCAAAAGCATTCTTCGGCTTCAAGGCCGAAATGACACCCCCCTCACCCTCACCCTTCCGTACATTTTTCAGCTTCCCGATATCGAAACCGACATTTTCTTTCAATTATATTATTATTTTCACTTTTCTTTCTAATCTGCGCGCACGCGCGTAGTCACTTGACGTTTCACTAAGTTCATGAATACATGGCGGACATTTTAAATGACAAGAAATATTTTTCATAAAATAAAAAGTCTTCACCTCATTTAAAAATAAAAATATTGCTGTCGGTAAGTTTTCACGAGCGGTTATGTTTTTTTTTTTTGTTTTTTTTTTTTGGAGGATAGGTATTCCATTATAGAACTTGTATAGGTTAATAGGTGCTTCTGCGGTTTAATTAACCGTTTTTCCATAAGTCATGCGCCGACCTTTATCGAGTAGAATACTATTCAACATTTCACAGAATTTCTCTGTTTACATTTGGGGGAGGCGGTGGAGGAGTGGGGGGCGGCTGTGCTTTGGCCCCCAAAAAGAACGAAAAACATAAGATATGCTTTTGTAAACCACTTGTGAAAACTTAATTCTTTTTTTTATCAATTAAAAGGGGTTAATACCATGCAAACTTTAAATTTGCAACGGATTTGATCTTCAGGTTTGTGGCCAGCAACATCGAATATCCCTAAAAACAAACAAATTAGTGGTCTGTGGTAGTGAAAGGTAATATTTACTTTTTAATTTGTTTTAATAAATATCATTATTTATATTAATAAATTAAAAGGTAAATTAAAATTAAAATAAATTAAAATTATTCTAAATACTGTTTTTAATTTGTGGTGGTGTCTTTACGGTCTTTCCTTTCGCTCAAGATTTCTTGGAATTTAACCCCCCCCCCTCCAATAAACCTTTTTTTTTTTTTGCATCAACACAAGTGGCAGGAAAGGGGGGATTCCAGTTACATGTGACATATTTAGCCTTTTTTTTGGCGTTTTTTTTTTCGCTATTGGAAAACAAGATGGCCGCCATTAAAAATGATAAGGATTACGTTGGATACTGAATGTCTTCAAATACGGATAACTACGTGTTTGCGCAAATAATAAATGCGATATTCGTTCTCAGCGTACTCGAAAACTTTTAATAGTCGACAAATTAAAGCTGGATGCCGAGGGGTCGGTAAACTAAAACTTTACCAAAAATATATTGTACGTACTCGTTATGGAATAAAGTTTTCATGCAAAAAAAAATCACTTAATTTGATTAAGTAGTTTGTTTTTTCTTTCCAAGGAAAATCAAATTTCAATGAGATCGATCGGGTAGCGACCAACTCCTACTCCCCCCACCCCCGGGTTAGGAGAAGAAAAGCCAGGGGGAGATAACTCCAATCACCGCTTGAAGATTGTCAATATTTGACGAGATTATTTTGAAACATGAGCAGAAAAAATACTTAGATAAATATTTTAGTTTTTTTTTTTTTCACTTTTTTTACAGAACTTTGTATCATTTTTTAAATTCTTTTTTCATTTTGTCATTTGTTAATCAATCTTTTGTTTAAAGGCACCCCCTACTCGTGCCCGCAATCAGCCAAATGGCAACGATGGATCGATCTCATTAAAATGTTATTTTCTCCGTAAAAAAACTACTTGATCAAATTTAGAGAATTTCTTTCGGGGAACTTCATTCCATAACGGCTACATACAATGTTATTTTTTCAATATTTTCATTTTTTAATGTCTTGATTAAACTGTACAAGTACCAAAACAAAATTTCGAAGTGAATAAAGTTCTGCTAAAATTCGTTATGTATATATATATATATATATATATATATATATATATATATAACTATTTCATTTATTCACATAAATTTACTATACGAAAGTATAGATTTGTGCGTAAACTTGAAGTATTTACTTCAAAAGTGCTCAATACGTAGGTAGAGCTAGTTAGTAATTTATAAATAAGCCTGACGAATCCTATAGTTGGATGAAACGCAGAATATTCAGTGTAGCTTAATCGCCATATACATTTTATAAATTACTATATATATAATATATATGTGAAACAGCGAAACAGTACTGTATGTGGATGACTATAGTGCTCCTCACCTTGAGTTGAGCATATTGAGAAGTGAAACACGAATTACCATTAGCATATAAGCGACGCTCTTTGTGTAAACAAATCGAGCGGAGGTATTTCGGACGATATCAAAACATCGTTAAACTCACTACTCGTTCAAGCAGCCGTAATGGTTAGGAGCCTTGACTGCCGTAAAAACGGTCGGGTTTCAATCCTGGCTTGAGGTAGTTGCCTGTCTAGCCGCACTGATGAGCTGTGAAACAGCGAAACAGTACTGTATGTGGATGACTATATATATATATATAATATATATATACATATATATATATATATATATATATATATATATATTATAGCTTAATGTAAAAGGAAAAGAGAGATCAATTCCACAAAAGAGACTTATCCGGATAATGTCAAGCTCACTAGTAATTATTGGAGCATATACAATAGGACAACAAGATTATTAAATTAATACACAAAACTATATATAGTAGATATAGAATGGATCATTTATTGAATAATGGAATACTGGCAAAATTTGGGGGATAGAAGGGCCTCTATATGTCAGGGCATTTCGAAGACTATTGCTTCTCATCAGAAGAGTAGAGAAGGTGCTAGGTAGTATGGGGAAGATGCGGCGTCTAGCGTAAGGTTCATTAGGGATGAAAAAAATTAAGAGGAATTATAGAATGCTTGGGGAAGCTTTATTGAATTCTAAATAAATAAGGAGAAGCTTATTATATATAGTATGATATACAAGAATATATATGGTTTTTAACATAGTATTGAGATTAAGGGGTATATGTATTATGGTTAAGTAGGGGGTGTATTGTTGCTTTGTGGTAATTTATTTTAATGGTTTGTGGGGTATCTATTTTCTATGGAGTGGGCAATTTTGATTAATTGGGGGGTATGTAAAGTTGTAAAACTGAAAGGTAATATGCGGCAATATATTTATAAGTTCCTACTGTTATGATATAGAGAGTATGATCATAAGGGGGCAGTCGGAGGTTAGGATGGCAATGACTATGAGTGGGTATAACTTGATGTAAAACGTTAAGTATACATATTGATGTTAAAATGGGGGAGTAAGGAAACCATAGCTACTTATGAGAGTGGTAAAATATATACCAAATAATAACAGGTAAATTTTAATAGTACGAAAGATAATAGTAAAATAGTAATGACAAATATAATAATAGTAGTAATAATAAAGTTGAAAATAAATTAGATGTAAAATTAGAACAAATTAATATTAGGAAAAATAAAATAAAATAAATAAGATAAAAATAAAGGCAAAATTAAAAGTAAACATTAAAAATAAACATGGGATATGATGTTACCAATAGTTGTGGTAAAATTAAATTCCAAATTACTGTTAATAACAGTGAAGATGGAGATAAGGTAGCAATTATGGTAGCAACGATGGGAGTGATAATAATGATATCAATTATAATGATGATTATAATGATAATTATGACGATGAAAACAATAATAATAACAATAGAAATAGCGTTAAAAACAGTGCAGTAATAATAATGATAATAACAAAGGCAGTAGTAACAAAACTTCTACCACTAATTCAACATCACCACCACTATAACCAATAATAATAATGTAAATATTGTTAATACTAAATTATTAGGGAGGCGTAAAAGAAAGAGATACAAACAAATCGGGGGGGAGTTAGAATAGCAGGAAATGGGCTTGAGGAATGAAGGGTGAGTTAACTCGTATAAAATAAAGTAAAATAGAGAATATATATATATATATATATATATATATATATATATATATATATACGCATTACTTTATTTGATACGAGTCCACTTACCCCCCATTCCTCAACCCCATTTCCTGCTATTCTAAACCCCACTTGTTTGTATCCCTATCTTTTACGTACCCCTAATAATTTAGTATTAACAGTATTTACATTATTATTATTGGTAATAGTGGTAGGAATAATTCTTAACTATTTACTTTATTTCTCAAATACTAGATTACATATTCAAATTCTAGATTCTATTTAAATATTTATTTATTTATTTATTTTGCTTAGTTGTTGTTTCTTATGAATGAACATAAGTTAAAAAGGTTCATTTGAATAAAATATTAATTAAAATATTCTTCATCCTCTGATGGTTATGTTATGGGATATTAATCGTAGTTATGATTGTATCACTATAAAATCAACCTCCTGCTAGGAAGATAAGCTGCTCAGTTTAGTTTATGGGACAGAATAAAGAGGGTAAGAATAAAAAAGCAAACATGTCAGAATAGTCACAAGAAAAGCATCATCTGATGATTATTGAAGTCTCTTGTTCAATATTCATCATAGTTATGATTGTATCAATATAAAAGATATTCATCATAGTTATGATTGTATCAATATAAAAGATATTCATCATAGTTATGATTGTATCAATATAAAAGATATTCATCAGAGTTATGATTGTATCAATATAAAAGATATTCATCAGAGTTATGATTGTATCAATATAAAAGATATTCATCATAGTTATGATTGTATCAATATAAAAGATATTCATCATAGTTATGATTGTATCAATATAAAAGATATTCATCATAGTTATGATTGTATCAATATAAAAGATATTCATCATAGTTATGATTGTATCAATATAAAAGATATTCATCATAGTTATGATTGTATCAACATAAAAAAATATTCATCATAGTTATGATTGTATCAATATAAAAGATATTCATCATAGTTATGATTGTACCAATATAATAGATATTCATCATAGTTATGATTGCATCAATATAATAGGTATTCATCATAGTTATGATTGTATCAATATAAAAGATATTCATCATAGTTATGATTGTATCAATATAAAAGATATTCATCATAGTTATGATTGTATCAATATAAAAGATATTCATCATAGTTATGATTGTATCAATATAAAAGATATTCATCATAGTTATGATTGTATCAATATAAAAGATATTCATCATAGTTATGATTGTATCAATATAAAAGATATTCATCATAGTTATGATTGTATCAATATAAAAGATATTCATCATAGTTATGATTGTATCAATATAAAAGATATTCATCAGAGTTATGATTGTACCAATATAATAGATATTCATCATAGTTATGATTGTATCAATATAAAAGATATTCATCATAGTTATGATTGTATCAATATAAAAGATATTCAGCAGAGTTATGATTGTATCAATATAAAAGATATTCATCATAGTTATGATTGTATCAATATAAAAGATATTCATCATAGTTATTATTGTATCAATATAAAAGATATTCATCATAGTTATGATTGTATCAATATAATAGATATTCATCATAGTTATGATTGTATCAATATAAAATATATTCATCATAGTTAAGATTGTATCAATATAAAATATATTCATCATAGTTATGATTGTATCAATATCAAAGATATTCATCAGAGTTATGATTGTATCAATATCAAAGATATTCATCAGAGTTATGATTGTATCAATATCAAAGATATTAATCATAGTTATGATTGTATCAATATAATAGATATTCATCATAGTTATGATTGTACCAATATAATAGATATTCATCATAGTTATGATTTTACCAATATAATAGATATTCATCATAGTTATGATTGTATCAATATAAAAGATATTCATCATAGTTATGATTGTATCAATATAAAAGATATTCATCATAGTTATGATTGTATCAATATAAAAGATATTCATCATAGTTATGATTGTATCAATATAAAAGATATTCATCATAGTTATGATTGTATCAATATAAAAGATATTCATCATAGTTATGATTGTATCTATATAAAAGATATTCATCATAGTTATGATTCTGTCAGCATGAATGTGAAATCTCTACATAATTTTCATAAAGAGTCAAACAAATTCCATAACGGTAAAAAATAAAAATATTTTATTACAAAAATCACTTAAAAAAATATTGGCATTACATGAAATAAATTAATGTTTTCTTTGCAGATGTTCCTGCTTGAAGGCTTTTGTTGAATCTGAACTAGTATGTGAATTTTCCTCTTCTTAAAAAATACATCTAGTGCAACATATGAGCCACACAAAAGAAAACTCTTATTTTTGTACAATGTGTGCATCGATTTTTTCTCAGAGATAAAATCTAATGCGACATATGACAAAGCTGAGGATTCGTGTAAAACATAAGGATTGTTGTTAACTTGTTTGTTCTCGATTATCAAATCTAGAGAAGCCTATAAAAACTCATTCTGGAGAAACCAAATTTAAGGAACGAAATCTATCGATACATATGAGTACTAACACTGGAGAAAAGCTATATTCTTGGGAACAGTGTCAATATAAACGTTCTAATAAACCAAATCTACCGATGCATATGAGTACTCACACTGAAGAAAAGTCGTATTCTTGGGAACAAGGGGAATATGTCTGTTCTGAGAAACCAAATCTACCGATCCATACGAGTACTCACACTGAGGAAAAGCCATACCCTTGGGACGAATGGGAGTATTCACGTTCTGAGAACCCAAATCTAGCGATGCATATGAGTACTCACACTGGGGAAAAGGCGATTTCTCGTGAACAACATCAATATTCACGTTCTGAGAAACCAAATCTAGTAATGCATATGAATACTTACGCTAGAGAAAAGCCATATTCTCGTGAACAATACCAATATTCAAGTTCACAGAAACCAAATCAACCGATGCATATGAGTACTCAGACAGAAGAAAAGTCATATTCCCGGGAACAATGTACATATCCACGTTCTGATCATACAAATCAACCGATGCATATGAGTACTCACACTGAAGAAAAGTCGTATTCTTGGGAACAAGGGGATTATGCCTGTTCTGAGAAACCAAATCTACCGATCCATACGAGTACTCACACTGAGGAAAAGCCATCTCCTTGGGAACAATGGAAATATTCACGTTCTGAGAAACCAAATCCAGCAAAGCATATGAGTACACACACTGGAGAAAAGCCATATTCTTGGGAACAATTGGAATATTCTCGTCTTGAGAAACCAAATCTAGCGAAGCATATCAGAACTAACACTGGAGAAAAGCCATATTCTTGTAATCAATGTACATATTCATGTTTAACTCCATCAAAACTAGAGAGACACGTAAGAACTCACACTGGAGAAAGACCATATTCTTGTGAACAATGTCAATGTTCATTTTCAACTAAATCAAGTTTAGTGATACACGTAAGAACTCACACTGGAGAAAGACCATATTCTTGTGAACAATGTCAATGTTCATTTTCAACTAAATCAAGTTTAGTGATACACGTAAGAACTCACACTGGAGAAAGACCATATTTTTGTGGACAATGTCAATGTTCATTTTCAAGGCAATCAAGTCTAGTGAGACACGTAAGAACTCACACTGGAGAAAAGCCATATTCTTGTGGACTATGTGATTATTCATGTTCACAGAAACAACTACTTACGAAGCACATGAAATTACACATTAGGGGAAACCCACATTCTTGTAAAAAATGTGTATATTCATGTTTTACTAAACGAGGTCTAACAAAACATATGAGACACCATAAAATGTGAAAGTTAGATTCATGTGAACAATGTTAATATTAAAGTTCTCGTAAACAAAATATTCCTACACATTTCAGAACTCGCGCTTGATAATCTTGTAAGATCAGCTATTAATCAAAAACAAATAAATGCTTACTAGAAATAACTTAAATACTAACTTAACATTGTCCTTGGATGTCTTCAGGCCCTCTTTATAGGTTATTGTGGGAGCCTGCAATGGAGATACTTCTCATTATAAAATGAGCTATTAATAAAAAAAAACATTATAAGATAATCATATATAAAACATAATATGAAAAAATACAAACAAATGCTGCACCCTAGATAAAGGACAGAAATGAGACGATTTCAGATATAAAGTCTTGATAAAATCTATGCAGATCCATGTGTTTCCATCATTTGTAGCAACAAAGAATAGAGAATTAAGAACTCATAATACCCATGGATTTTTTTATCAAAAGCAAGTTTTTTGCTATCAATACTCCAAATTTGTAGCAAATAAAATAAAATCCTGGCTGAGAAATTAAAGAAAAGAAAGCGATGTCACTGCAAAGAAAAATAATTCACTTGTTCGATCCCAAAATAACTGTCAGCGACGAAAGTCTCTTTGTTTTTAATTAAAACACAAATATCAACTCTCATAATTAAAAAAGAGAATAACAATTGGCTTCATTCAACAATGCATCAGAAACACATCTTAAACTACACTACCATTCATTTGTTGATTCATTTGTTGATTCATTTGAACAGTTTTAACCATGGCATCTCATCACTTACAACCATGATATTATTTGTGAATTGACTCCCCTATACGTCACTTATCATCAACAGCTAATAACGTAAAACTCTCAAACCGTCACTCGTTTCCATCAATGGCAAAGACTCACTTTATCTTTTTCGTTATTATCACACCGTCACTCACTGGTTCTTTCTCGTTACTATCAATGGCAAAGCTACTGGACAATAACCTTAGAAATGCGGAAGCAGATGGTCAATAAGTGCAGAGTATGGAAATGTAGAGAAGAGCTCAGTTGTCAAATGTCAAACTACGAGAATTACAACGACCGAAATAAAGAGTTACTGATGCTATTCAACATTGTAACATACAACACCCTCTGTCTGGAGATTAACCAGATATCTTAAGCTTCATAACTCTAAATTAGGAGTCTCTCAATTGCAATAACAACGGGCGTCCTGAGCACAAAACAAGACAACGTGTTGAAAACTGAAGCTCTAGAATCGACCGATTTTTTACAGAAAAATTGTTACAGATAAAACAATTTATCGCCTCTTACAGTGCTGTGACTGCTGGAGAACATAACCTGCAGGCTCATTATCTTCTTGTATATAATAAGAGACTCAATTCCCCCCTCTGGACAACAAGAGATGGCACATAAAAACTTACTATGTTTACGTCCTTAGCCATTACGTTACCTTGGTGACCTTTGACAGGACCCCTTCACAATTTAACTAACGACTGCAATTGCATACACATTATTTCGTTATATTAAAAAAATTACATTTAGTCCGAGGAGCGCCATGACCCTCATCGTTCTAATTTAAAGAGTAAGTAGATAAAATTTCACCCTCACTTTACCGACTACTTTTACGACACTATTTTACACCAAGTACTTTTATACTTTTACATAATTTTCCTGGGTATTAACCGTCATTAACTGACTGCACATTTCTTACACGTACGCATACTCCTACCTCTTTAATCTGACAAAAATTATTTCTCCCTGTTAAATATCCGTCGCCGCTGATTGGATGAGATCTATTCATTCTACAATCCTGACATTCGGTTATACCACCAAATAAACGAACACTCATCATCTATTAAAACGCTGCCATTTTTTAAAGATATTTTTTCAATGAACTAAAAGAAAATGTTTTACAAATAAATTCTTTTTTCAATGACTTTTTAAAAAATATTTTTTCAATGAAGTAAAAACAAAATGTTTTACAAATGAATCCATTTCTTTTTTTTTTTTTTACTTTTAAAGATATTTTCTCAATGAATAAAAAAAATATTTCACAAAAAACTCCTTTTTTTTTCAATGATTTTTTAAGATATTTTTTCGATGAATAAAAAAATTATTTCTACAAATAAATCTTTTTTACATTTTTTTTTTAAAGATATTTTCCATTAACTAAAAACGATATATTTCGGAAATAAAACAAACAAATTATTAAAACATTTATTTTTAAATTCCTAAGAAAATCTTTTCTTAACGAAGTAATTTTTCCTATACATCGGTCGGGCGGTGTTCTTGTTTTTTGTGCACTTTTGAAAATGCCCGATCTATGGGTCAGTGAAATACAAATCCTCCGGATTTTCTTAATACAAACGTATTTAACCACATTTTTATATATTTATTTTGATTATTCTGATTACTGGTTTCAGCTTCGACCAATCAAATAATAATGAAATATTCAGTCTTTAATAATATGCTGAATTGCATGTTTTCATGTATTTTAGTTTTTAATGAATTCGACACACAAAAGAGAACCTTACAGGAGAAATCGCAACAATTTTTCATCATTGACAAATATAATCTGAACTTGATAGGAAAACAATTCGGTACACTTTACTAATTCCCAGACATGTTTACACTAGGGACGAAATAACGATTACACCGTGTTGCGGTGATCTAAATTCATTGTTGATTTTTTTCTTTAAATAATTGCACGTTTAAATCGTGATTTTCATATTTTAATTTTGGTTCTTTTATATTTTCATATATTTTATTTTTTTTTAATAAATTTAATTCACACGAAAAAAAGTTTTAACCATTTACTAAAGAAGTCAAAACAAACAAAACGAATTCTTCTGTTTTTAACACAAAAGAAAACACGAATTCATCCCGATTTTTTTTTCATTTTGTATTGAATTCCTGGAGTGAAAAGTAGGTATTTTTTACACGTATGAAATAAATCCCATTAAATCCATTTAAACATTTTATTTTTATTGCAATTCAATAAACAATATTGATTCAACCATGCTTTATAACAAACATGAAAAAAATATATGAATCTTCGATTTTTAAAAATCGGCCCTCTTTCAGTTTAGGCAAATTGAAATTAGGAAGATAGAAAAGGAACAGCAGTCGTCTGACACCGGTTGAAAGGATAGAGAAATTATGACGTCATTACTATGAAATATTGATAAAAATTGAAATTGTTGAAAAAGAATTAGAAAATAATTTAATAACTAAGTATTTAATAATTAATAGTATTTTTAGAATTAAATGTTTTTAAAGTTAAGATAGAATTTAAGAATTGAAATTATTGTAAAAAAATTTAATAAGCATTTAATAATAGTATAAAAATAATTAATGTAGAAGCATTTTTAAAAGTTAGTCATTTAAGTAACAATTTGATCGCTGACTTATAGTGAACTATTTTACTTTTATTTTAAACTATATTTTATATTAAATTAAATATTACCGCGTACAATATGTATCAGAGAACAATATCAGTTATAATTATCTTTGGTTGCTTAAAAAAACTTTTAAATAAAAAAAGTACTTTCTTATCATGCATGTATTTATTTATTAAAAAAATTGTTTTCTAATACTGTCAATTTGAACAGCTTATAAATCAGTAACTGTAAATAAAAAAGGTGTTTCCAAAATAATCAATTATAATAAACAGAACGACTCATAGAAATCTATTTATATTCTTTTTTCATTTAATATACTTTCATAGAAATGTTTCTGTTATATCAAAAAAAAAAAAAAAAATATTTCTGAGTAACTTTTTTTCCAGAAAGATAAAACCCTGAATTTTATCATATAGGAAGCAGAATAATGTAAAACTTTTTCTACTATTTTTAATTACATTTTAAATGTTAAATTTTCCCCAAAAGTTAACAATTGGCGTTTTTGTTTTGCACAAAAAAACGTATATAAATAGTTAAAAAAAAAAAAAAAGAAAAGTTTTTTGAACGAATTAATGTGTTTATTTTTTGTCTAAGATTTAGGGCGATTTTCCAGAATGTGCATACTTATTTTAATATAAGTACCTGGATTTCAAATAATTCCACTTATTCATATAGGCAACCAATTACTTCGAGTCGATTTGATTACTCTGTTTACATTTGTACTTGATAAAAAGCAAACTACGGAAGACCAAAAAGCAAAAGAAAAAATCTTATTTTTCAGTGACGAAAATTTCAATGTATTATTAACGCTAAGGCTGGAGAATACCAGATGGGTTACCATTTGTATGAGTTTGGTTTTTAATGTGTATGTGTGTGGGGGGGCCAGTCGCTCCAACATGTGGAGGAAGGGGGGCAATTTAAAGCATAATAAAAAAAAATATTTCAGCGCGTTTGGTCCACCGTAGTCTAAAGGCGGCAAACCTTTCCACACTGGATCGAAAAAATGATGATATTTTTAACACAAAGGGCACAATATTTATCGATTTGTTTTTTGTATTGATTCTTCAAAGCATGCCCTATTTAATAATGGTCATATATTATTCGCATCGCTTAAAAGAAATTGTTAATTTATTTATCAAAGATTTTTAAATGGCTTTTTTCGAATAAATATTAAACAATCTTTTGTTTTGCTTAACTTTAATGAATTATTTTACTTAACATATTCACCGAATTTCACACTTCAAAACTCAAAAGTGGGATAATTAAACACAATCGAAATTTTCATATTCAGACATCAAAATAAGGTATGCAAACAAGTTTTTTTTTTATCTATAATCCCGTCTCTTACAACAACACAATGTTTTGTTCGATTTCAGATGATTATTTTAAGCATATTTGATACCCCCTCAAAACAAGGGGGGTTGTAAGCAAAAAAAATATAGATATATAAATATTGTTTATGAAAAATAAGTACACTGTTATAAAGTTCATTCTTTAAATAATCGCTGAAGATTTCGTATTGATTGGATAATTACTTGATTTTTAGTAGATTTTTTAAAAGACGGTTCGTCAAAAAGTACTTGGCTGCCCCCCTCCAGTTTTGGCGGTGTCTACCTAAAGTGCAAGAGGGCCAGATTTGGTGTCAGAAAAAAAATCGGTTTGTGTCAAGAAGCGAAAATAATTATAAAAATAATATAAAAATAATTAGTTGTCCAATCATGAGAACTGTGTGTGATATATCCAAATTGATGAAATTAAGAAAGTGAAAGGAGGGGTGTGGTCATTTTTTTTTTTTTTTTGGCTCATTTGACACTTTTTGGTGTCCTTACCCTAATGCACGACGGGCGGCCATCTTGCTTGCCAAGCTGTAGTGATTACGTTGGATAAAGAATGTCTTCAAATATGAATAAGTACTCGTTTACGCAATAAATACATGCGATATTCGTTCTCGGCGTACCCAGAACTATTAAAAGTCGACAATTTAAGGATGAATGCCGATTGGTCCGTAAATTAAAAAAAATACTGTTTTATGGTCATTATTATACCATAGAGATGTATGTATCTGATATCTAGGGATTGCCAAATGATTGTGAAGATTGGACCTCATGTGTCCGTGACGTCAGATTTGTGTTAACTATACGAACTATGGAAAAGCAGAAGCGAATTAATTTTTAAAACCTTTGTTTATCTTCTTCAAACTTCAATTACTAATTAATCTTTGTTATAATTTTGTTAGGTTTTAAGATTTACACAGTTTAACGATTAATAATATTATAAACATTTGTATATTAAATATGAAATACGGTTTTACTGTTACCTACGGTTTGGTTACCTACGGGGTTCCATATTTTCTTCGGTAAAAAGAGACTAGAAAATATGAGGGGGCTACGAAATGCTTAATGTGCAATAATATTTTCAAATTGTTTTTAATCTGGCGATAAAATAGTTGAAAAGAATCATGTTTACATTAAAACTTAATATTTAAAAAAATGTTTAAACACAGTTAATTAAAAAATATATGTTATAATGTTGTATATTTGTTTATATTGGAGGAGATGATATTTTAAAACGTGTCATGCGTTATCTAGTGGATGTAAGATATTGTTCTTTTAAATAAGTAATAAACGTATAAATCGTATGTATGTTGTTTAGCTAGGAGGACATGATATTGACGTGTAAACTGAATCATGTTGTATTAGACTTATCACATGGGATATCTTTACAGTTCATATGTAAGAAAAATAATATATGCTTCATACTTTTTTCTTCAAGAGTTCTTCTGTATCTTCCCGCTGCTCTGTGACAACCATGAAGCGATCAGCATCATATAATTGAGACAACTATTATTATTTGTGAAACCATTAAAACAATTCTTTATATTTTTATAATATAAATTTATTACAGTTGTCTCAAATGGTTTTCACAGGATCTGCCGTTTCTACATTTTCTGTTCATACAGCCCCCTCCAGGCTGTCTGTCCACCCTTGTCTAGACGTCTGTCTGCTCTGGTGGTCAATCCTCAACTCTCTGAATCTCTCCAAAACTAACTATATCACGTGTTCTCTTACGTCACCATATTACGCTATGATCACAGCCTAAGAGTCATAACATGAAAGTAACGGAACATTTTGAAATAATGGAATTTTAATCGTTTTAATCTTTTAAAAAATAATTAATTTTTAAGAAGTTTATTTTTCTTGGCATTAAACAATACGAATATGGGATATATATATATATATATATATATATATATACATATATATATATATATATAGAGAGAGAGAGAGAGAGGGGTAGTAGGAAAATAGATATTGAGAAAAATAGGGGTAAAATCTTTTAGGTGAAATTATCTATACCAGCATGAATAACATCTAATGTCATTTTATCTCATCATTTGTTCAATTTTATTTTAAGAACTTTAATATTGTTACAAGAAGTAAAGAAGGATTAAGTCTCCATGATTGACCACAAAGAATAATCAAGAACGTTAAGATCACGTGATTAGGGAGGCCATTCTTGTTTGCTGATCCAGGACTAAAGTTGTCTGTGTTACTTGAGCGGTTTGGCTTGTCGCACCATCTTGCAATCAACAAATACAGAATTATACCATCAGGTTAGTGCACATTTTAAAATGTCCTCAATGTAACGTTCTTTGTTAAGAACAAGAAAAAAATAGTCTTTTGGCATTTAAAAAAAAATGATGGAGATTCCCCTCTTTCAGAAATGGCTGCTCAGACCATCACTGATGATGATTTCTTCATTTTGAAAATCTTTTCTGCATTATCAGGTATTCTCACAAGGACTTTTTCATTTTGATGCTTGTGGGATGTTGAAGTGAGAATAACTTTTCATCTGTGAAGATGATGTTATTGAGCGTGCCTTGTCTGATAATAAGGCTTAATAAGAGTCGATTTCTGATGAGTTTCTTTGCAATTGTGGGTGCAGAGAGAACTGTCGCCTTTGGAGCTTATAAGATGACATTAATAGGTCACTTCGACATATCCTTCACATCGTTCTTGGTGATGTTTGTGCTTTGTTTTCCATTTGTCCCATGCATCTTTTTGGATATTGTCTGTTTTTTCCCTAATTTTTTTTATAAGTTTAGGTGTTCTTAAGGTGTGGGGACGTTGTTTATCTTTGAACAATGAACTTTCCACGTAATGATAAATCGTCCATTTTTTTTAAACATTTTGTTGATTTTGAGGTTTTTCCCCCAACTTGAATATTTCTTGTGCACGTACGTCATTCTCATGTTAATCTATGGTTAATCTTCTCTCCAATTCAACAGACATTGTTTAAAAATTAACATCTTTTGTTTCTAAAAAAAAATTAGAAATCATACATTACATTATCATATAATGACAATTAAATATTAAATTTATTTTAATATTATCATAAGAAATAGTTCAGAAATTTTGTAACAGGGCTTATGTCCACACTGTATATTGAAAGAAGACACTTTCAGTAGCTGTAGCCGACAGCTAGACGAATTCCCCACGATTAAACGTTGATTACATTTATATGCAAATTAGATACAATCAGAACGTTGGAATTGAAGTGGATTATAAACTGGTTGAGAAATGGCGTATTTCTTGGTATTACAGAGATTAAGGGTGATTAAGCGGAGGGAGTACAGACCTACGAGTGAGAGGTACTTGGAAGAAGTAGGAAAGGATTTCTGATTTTGATTGTATTATCGGGGTGAGCGCGAACGCAGACCCCACACTTAGAAATAGCACGCCCGAGTCGTCCACATTTGGGACGATCGCAAAGGTCAACCCAACCGCAGTGCAATGGATGGGCCTCGCTCTGGGGGAACGACCGTAATGATCACCGTTACCCCACGTAAGGTAAGTATAATTTTTTATGTGCCCACCACTGTTTTTATATCACATTTCTATACTAACCACGATCAAACACCAATAAAAAAATAAAATACGCCCACATAATTTTCACCAATATCAGTATATCACAACATTTCATTCACTAATAACAACAATTCATAACAAATAATTTACTATCATTTAAACGTACCAATATTTTCACAAAGTACCTCAATTCTTAACGGAACTTACATTTTACTATAATATTCAATGTCAATAGTCTATTGGTATTTTTTTAAAAATGATGGAGCTTTACCTCTTTCAGAAATGGCTGCTCAGACCATAACTGGTGATGATTTCTTCATTTTGAAAATCTTTTCTGCATTGTCAGGTATTCTCACAAGGACTTTTTCATTTTGATGCTTGTGGGATGTTGAAGTGAGAATAAGTTTTGATCTGTGAAGATGATGTTATTGAGCGTGCCTTGTCTGATAATAAGGTTTAACAAGAGTCGATTTCTGATGAGTTTCTTTGCAATTGTGGGTGCAGAGAGAACTGTCGCTTTTGGAGCTTATAAGATGACATTAGTAGGTCACTTCGACATATCCTTCACATCGTCCTTGGTGATTTTTGTGCTTTGTTTGCTATTTGTCTCATGGACCTTTTTGGATTTCGTCTGATTTTTCCCTAACATTTTTGAGAAGTTTAGGTGTTCCTATGGTGTGGGGATGTTGTCTATCTTAAATCAACGAACTTTCCAGGTGATTAGTAATCGTCCTTTTTATAAAAAATTTTGTTGATTTTTTAGTTTTTTTCCCCCAACTTGAATATTTCTTGTGCACTAGGTGTGTCAGAAATTTCGTGAAAATAGTGAATAATTCCACCCCAGCTTTCCAAGCTTATAACTCCTCGAAAAATGTAATTCGAGCCCTAATTTTTTTTAAATTAAAGGAGTAAGGACGTGTATTTTTTTAAGGTTTGAAACTTCGGCCTTTACAGGTAAATTTCTAAAAAACAGTTCTTTTTTTTTGTTTTAAATTTGAATATATTATTTATTGACCTTTTCTCTTTAATTTATGATATATAAGACTTTGGTATATAAATTACTTATTTACTTTTTAATAGATATTTACAAATTGGGAGGCGTGAATTATTCGACCCTCTGTCTTTCCAAGCTTATAAGTCTTCGAAAAATGTAATTCCAGCCCTAATTTTTTTTCAATTAAAGGAGCAAGGACCAACGTTCCATAAAAAAAAAGAAAAAAAAAACAAATAACGTGGTTAAAAAAAAAGGTTTTAAACTTCAAACTTTACAGAAGGGGCACTCCTGCAATTTTAAAAATTGCCTGAGTAACCCCGTCGGCATTCCCCGGTCGGGGCGCCTCAGGCAGCAAGCAATAAACTTGCCCCACCGGAAAGCCCGGTGGCAAGGCCTGGGAGGGTGGACCTCCTAGGTATTACCCAGGCGGTGTACCTCAGTCCAACAGGTGCTGGGCTGGTTCCCGGCCCCTCACCTGTTGGGCTGAGTATTAAGTGACGAATACTTGACTGGTACTACCCTGTCTCCCTGCAGCCGAATCCGCTAGGAGACACATCCCATCATACAGGGGTATAATGGGGTATTTATTTAAATGCTGCCCACATCAGCATTATTTGGCACAAGGCCTGGAAAGTGGGACACCCGCAGGCTCCCCTAAAGGAGGGGCACTCCTGCAATTTAAAAAATTGCCCGAGTAACCCCGTCGGCATTTCCCGGTCGGGGCGCCTCAGGCAGCAAGCAATAAACTTGCCTCACAGTCCAACAGGTGCTGGGCCGGTTCGCGGCCCCTCACCTGTTGGGCTGAGTGTTAAGTGACGAATACTTGACTGGTACTACCCTGTCTCCCTGCAGCCGAAGCCGCTAGGAGACACATCCCATCATACAGGGGTATAATGGGGTATGATCCCACACAGTCGGACGATTCTATTTATAAACGATGCTGCTAGGAACTGACTAATCGAATTAATTCACGTTCTGCTACCAAACCAGAATTGCTTCATAAACCAATCAGAAACCAGAATTGCTTCATAAACATTAAACTTTTTCTGGAGCAATTACACATATTGTTTTCGTTCCGTCTCGACACGGTAGGAATATTTTGCTCTGTGGAACTGTCTACTGCAAACCAGTCACCTCTCAATACTTGTTTAAAGCAACGAACCATCTGAAACTTTTATGAAACTAAACATGGCTTACACTTCTAAATCTACAGTTACTCAAGACATTAAAAAAATGAAAATAGTGAAAAAAAAAAGAGTTATATTATACGTATCCGTTATGGAATGAAGTTCTCCGAAAAAAGTAACTTAATTTGATCAAGTAATTTTTTTTTTACAAACGAAAATCACAATTTAATGTAACCGATCCATCATCGCCATTTGGCTATTAAGGGACACAAGTAGATGGTGGCTTTAAACGAAAAAATAATTAACAAAGGACAAAATGAAAAACGGATGAAAAAAAAGGAGACAAAAACTTTGTAAAATAAATGAAAAAATTATCTAAGTAGTTTTTATTCTCATGTTTCAAATAAATCTTCTCAAAATTTGACAATCTTTAAGCGGTGATTTGAGTTATCTCCCTCTGGCGTCCGGTTTACCTTTTAAAAGGTATTTAAAAAGAAATGAAATTCGACTTTTAATTTAATAAAATCGCACCATCTGATAAATATGTGGGGGAGGTACTTTACAAAACGAGAGTTAAATGTGAACTCGTAATATATATATATATATATATATATATATATATAATATATATATATATAATATATATATATAATATATATATATATATATATATATATATATATATATATATATATATATATATATATATATATATATATATATATCGACTGGTAGTAATCGTGACACCCTGCACTGAAGAATCCCGAAAGGATGAAACACTAGTGTCTGTAGGTATTTAATTATTATAGTAAACAAATAATTATGACAGCCCCTTTAAGAAATTCGTTTCTTATCGTTGAGCACTTTCAGTTGAATTAAAAGTCGGTCAATTTAGCTTAGGCACCGCCAGAAATGGCCGCAAAATAAAGTTGTTGTCTTTTTTTAAAACGAAATTATATTTACTAAAATCCATTACTTCTGAGTAACTTTTTTTTCCAGAAAGATAAAATCCTGAATTTTATCATATAGTAAACAGAATAATGTAACACTTTTTCTACTATTTTTAATTAAATTTTAAATGTTAAATTTTCCCCAAAAGTTAACAATTGACATTTTTTGTCTTGCACAAAAAACGTACATAAATATTTAAAAAAAAAAGTTTTTTTAAATAATTAATTAATTTATTTATTGTCTAACTAAGATGTAGGATGATTTTCTAAGAGAATATGCAAAAATATTATAATATAAGTACCTGAATTTCAAATAATTCCACTTATTCATATAGGTAACCAGATATTTCGCGTAAATCTAGAGTCTATATCGACACTATTTACGTTTGCGTTTTAAAAGAAGAAAACCATGGAAGACCAAACAGGCCAAAAAAACTTATTTTTCAGTGACGAAAATTTCAATGTATTATCAAGCTGAGGCTGGCCAGTATCAGATGGGTGACCATTTGTATGAGTTTGGTTTTTAATGTGTATGTGTGTGGGGGCCAGGCTCCCCAAAATGGGGGGGGGCAATTTAAAGCAGAATAAAAAAAATTATATCAGCGCGTTTGGTCCACCGTAGTCGAAAGGCGGCAAACGTTTTCAAACGGGATCGAAAAAAAATGATGCTATTTTTAACACAAAGGGCACAATATTTATCGAATTTTTTTTTTTTTATCGATTATTCAAAGCATACCCTGTTTAATAATGGTCATGCATTATTCGGCTCGCTAAAAAAAATTGTTAATTTATTTATCAAAAATTTTAAAATGGCTTTATTCGTATAAATATTAAAAATTTTTGTTGTTTGTTTTGCTTAACTTAAATTAATTATTTTACTTAACATATTCACCGAATTTCACACTTCAAAACTCAAAAGCGGGATAATTAAACACAATCGAAGTTCTGATATTCAGACGTCAAAATAAGTATGCAAACAATTTTATTTTTAATCTATAATTCTGTCCCTTATAACAACACAATATCTTATGTTCAGTTTCAGATGATTATTTTAAGCATATTTGTTCCCACTTCGAAATAAGGGGGGGGGTTGTAAGCAAACAAATATATATATATATATATATAAATATCGTTTATGAAAAGTAAGTACACTGTTATAAAGTTCATTCTTCTCCTAATAATCGCTGAAAATTTCGTATTGATCGGATAATTACCTGATTTTTGGTAGATTTTTAAAAAGACGGTCCGTCAAAAAGTACTGACCTGCCCCCCCCCCAGTTTTGGCGGTGCCTAATTTAGCTCTTATGCGTAGATCATCGTATAACGATTTGATCACTGTCTGTCTGACGTAATGAGCATTTAAACTAAAATGTTTAAAATTCAACGCTATTTCACACGGTTAATGGTAGCCGAATTGATACGCCCTCCGCTAATCGAGCCAGAGATGTCTCGTGTCGCAGGGTTCGAATCGTTCGACTGGTAGTAATCGTGACATCCTGCACGGAAGAATCCCGAAAGGATGAAACACTAGTGTCTGTAGGTATTTAATTATTATAGTAAAAAATAATTATGACAGCCCCTTTAAGAAATTCGTTTCTTATCGTTGAGCACTTTCAGTTTTTTTTTTTTTTTTTTTTTTTTACACAGTGATCACCACTTATCAAGGCCCGGAAGCCACTCAGGGATAAGGGTTATTGCAAGTACATCACGTTAGTGAGATTTTATGAAGTGTTTAATTAGGGGGGCGGTTCATTAGGAATTTGTTAACATTAGACTTGAAGACATCCAAGTTGTAGTCCGGAGGGAAGCAGGCAGACGGAACAGAGTTCCACAAGCGTGCAGTTCTAAGAAAGAAGCTTTGCTCATGAAATCCGCGTTTTGATTTAGGCACAGATATAGAGTGGGGGAAATTTTTCACAGTGGATTCAGCTAGACGGGTGTTTTTCGTGAAAGTTTGGCGAGGGGGGACCAGGGATTGGAGTTCAGACGAGCACCTGCCATGAAAATAACGATAAAACAAGGATAGGCTCGCAACGTCTCTTCTGTGGGAGAGGGGTTGCAGGGTAGAGAAAAGGGCATCCCCCACTAAACCACGAAGTCTATTTTGTACTCTGTCAAGGCATGATAGGCTGTTTTTGGCAGCTCCTGCCCAGATATGGCAACAGTATTCCATCCTTGGACGTACTTGGCTTTTATATAGATAGAGAATTGCATCAGTAGTGAGATATCTTCTGGAGCGGTAGAAGGATCCCACCATCTTTCCTGCGACCTTGGCAACAGACTTGATGTACGTGTTCCATTTCAGATCAGGAGTAAAGGTCAAACCCAGAAGCTTGTCAAAACACGGGGCCTCACCCAGACGAGAGCCATCTATCACAATTGATACCAGCTGGGGATCAGAGCGTTGATGATGTAAGGATAGGAGTTTGGTTTTAGATGCATTAAAGGTAACTAGCCACATCTTCCCCCACTGAACCACGCGCTCGAGATCAGAGGAGAGAGAATCCGAGAGAACTTCGTCATTTACAGCCTTTGATGTGTTGCCGTAGATGGTCGTGTCATCAGCATAGATGTCAACGAATGATTTAAGCATGTGTTTAGGGAGGTCATTGATGTAGATCAGGAAGAGAGTTGGGCCCAGGATTGACCCCTGAGGGACTCCAGCATTTATATTGCAGGCCTCCGATTTTTGTCCATCTACCACTACTCTTATGAGCCTATCGGAGAGAAATGATTTAATGATTGAGAAAACATTTCCAGTTATACCGTAGCTGGAAATCTTGTGAAGTAGACCCTTATGTCATACTTTGTCAAAGGCCTTTGATATGTCAAGAGCAATTGCCCTAGAAAGGAAGCCTTTGTATAGAGATTCACTAATCCTGTGGGATATAACCGTCAGCACATCTGCGGTAGATCTTGCAGAGCGGAAACCATATTGTGTGTCACTAAGAAGGTTGTTTCTGCTGAGGTGGTTGACTATTTCTCTATTTAATATTGATTCCAGTAACTTACTCATAACGCAGAGAAGACTTATTGGTCTGTATTGAGAGGGAGATGACTTATCACCTGAATTCTTAAATACAGGGCAAACTGATGAGGTCTTCCAGGGGGTCGGAAAGCACTTCTCCTTAAGGCAGCGCTTAAATAGTTTCGTAAGTATGGGAGCAAGTTCTGGTTGAAGCTTTTTTAACACTATAATTGGGATGCCATCAGGGCCAGTTGCTTTACTGGAATCTAGGTTTTTTATTAGCTTGGCGACCTCATGCACGGATATTTGTATATTACCTAGCTTGTTCTGTGTTATAGGAGGAAATATGGGGAGTTGATGGCCTTCGTCGCATAGGGTAGAATTAGCTGCAAAGTTCTTTGCAAATAGTTTGGCCTTGTAAGTTGAATTAAAAGTCGGTCAATTTAGCTCTGATGTGTAGATCATCGTATAACGATTTGATCACTGTCTGTCTGACGTAATGAACATTTAAATTAAAATGTTTAAAATTCAACGCTATTTCACATGGTTAATGGTAGCCGAATGGATACGCCCTCCGCTAATCGAGCCAGAGATGTCTCGTTCCCCGGGGTTCGAATCGTTCGACTGGTAGTAATCGTGACACCCTGCACTGAAGAATCCCGAAAGGATGAAACACTAGTGTCTGTAGGTATTTAATTATTATAGTAAAAAAATGCTTCTACTTCTGGTTATAAAAGAGATGAGTATCGGCTGAAGAGTGCTTGATATGGGTATCATCTGCGAGTCAGGACATTTTACAACATTGCGTTACTTCTTTATCAAAGGAAGAGGTAATACATGGAAGGGCGTAAAACATCACAAGTAAAGCCAGAATGATGATAACGCGACACATGTCTGAAATGTGCAAACAAACTAGAAACAGGTACTACACGTCCATTGTTAATCCTTTGATGCTGATTGCATGTAAAACATCAGGTTTATGTCTGGAATTATAAGTTAAGGTCATCGTAAAGTTAACGGAATCGAATCTGATAAAAATAAGTCACAATTTTCATAATGTAATCATGTGATTATTGTTTTGTTTCTTGTTGGTTCAAATCTAGTTTTTGTTATTTGATTGACTTCGCTATTTGTTCAATTCCTTCCTTTTTGAAGTGTTTATGTGAAATATTCAGTTTTGCATTTTTTTATATTTGGATTATTTGGATTACTGTTCTCATCTTGGATGTAAACAGTAGTTCGACTAATCCAAATAATAATGAAATGTTCAATCTTTTACACGAGAAACAAAATAATGATTACACCGTTTTACGATGAACATAAGTTCTTTGTTCTGAAGCAGTTGAATTTTTCTTCTTATAATAATTTCACGTTTAAATCGTGTCTTTTGTCTTTTAATTTTGATTCTTTTATATTTTCATATATTTAATTGCTTAATGAATTGGACACACAAAACAAAATTTGTATCAATTTACTAAGGATTATATTAAGAAATCATAACAAACAAACACATTTTCTGCGTTGGACATAAAAGAAAAACGATTTTTTTTTTTCGCATTAAATTCCTGGAATGGAAGGTAAGTTTATTTATTTTCCCTTTGCAGCAATATTATTCAACAACTTTAAAATAATCTTTAATATTAAAATACGTTTATTTTTTATTGCAATCCAATAAAAATGTTGGTTTCGTGAATAAAATATATATGAAATGTGACCATGTGTGTCACGTCAGTGTCAATTTCTTTCCAGCTCCTCAAAAAACCTTTAAAATGACGACTTTTCTAGGTGTTCAATGGTGCTGAAAACGAATATCAGATTTTAATTTGGGTCAGATAAGTAGTTTTCATGATATAAAGAAAGTACTTTTTCCAAAAGTGGGAAATCACTTTCTTATACAAATTTAACGTAAAAAAAGCACACACTTTCTGGTCACCTAATAATTTCGTCATATAAAACAAATTTGAAAATGAAAAAAATAAACAAATTTCTCAGTAAAAAAAAGCGCCGGTTTTTGGGGATGCTGAAAGCGAATATCACAATTTAAAATTGCTTTATGATATGAAGAAATTACTAAGTGACCAGAAAGTGGGTGCTCATTTTACGTAACTTTTATATAGAAAAGTGATCCCCCACTTATTGCAAAAGTAATTTATTTATATCATGAAAACTACTTATCTGACTCAAATTTAAATGTGATATTCGTTTTCGGCATCACCGAAAACCTATTCGTCGTCATATTAAAGTTTTTTGAGGAGTTGGACAGAAACTTGACATTGACCGAAATGTGTTTATTTAAGTAAAATTGAAATGTTAAAATACGTTTACAATATGAAAGGTAAGTTATTTTTTTACGCTTTAAAAAAATCCCATTCAATAACTTTTAACATAATCTAAAACACTATTTTTGTATTTTGCAATCTCTCTCAAAAATATTGATTCTTAAAATTATATTAAACATAAAAAAAGGTTTAAATTTTATTGGAATCCAATAAAAAGATTGATTTCGTCAATAAAAATGTGGGTGCTCATGCAGAGAGTGAGCCGTGCTGAAATAATAAGGTTATTATTTAAAAAAGCCATTCTTAACATGGGGAGGGTGTTTTGTACCTATTCTATACTTTAACCTTACAATTGAATAAAAAAACATAAAACTTTAATTAAACTTGGAAGTACGATTTAAAAAATAGCGCGGATCAGTAAGTGCACTAGCACCGCCTATTTAATATATATATATATATATATATATATATATATATATATATATATATATAATGTGTGTGTTTAGATTGGATAATATGTTACCCACACATAACTAACAAACTTTTGTAGCTTTTAATCTTGTATATATATATATATATATATATATATATATATATATATATATATATATATATATATATATATATATATATATCGATTGTTGATCTCTCTGAATGAAAGCCGCATTGAGATTCTGGGTAGATTCGGTCGGCAAGAACGTGTAGTCGCAGTAATACTATACGTGCGAATAGCTTGCCAACGAAGCTCAACAGTGAGATACCGCGGTAGTTGTTGCAGTCACCGCGGTCCCCTTTGTGTTTGTAGAGAGTGATGATATTTGCGTCTCTCATGCCCTGAGGCACTGAGCCTTCTCTCCTACACTGTATCAGAAGACTATGGAGGGGCTCAAGCAGGCTAGCCTTTCCACTTTTTAAGACCTCTGCTGGAATATAGTCCTTTCCTGAGGCTTTTCCTGATGGCAGTCTGTCTATTGCCCTCGATAGTTCTTCTATGGAAGGCTCCCCATCGAGCTCATGCATCAGCGGTAGATGATCAATGGCATCCAGGGCGGACTGATGTACCATGTTTTCCCTGGAGTAAAGCTCGGAATAGTGTTCAACCCATCTGTCTAGCTGTTTAACTTTGTCTAGTATGGGTTCACCCGATTTAGACTTCAGTGAAGCAGTTTTAATTATGGGTCCTGTAGCTCTCCTGATCCCGTTATACATATGTTTTATATTTCCTGTATCAGCTGCATGCTGGATAGACTTGGAGAGCTTCATCCAGTAGTTGTTTGCAGCTTCCCTTACAGCCTTTTGATCTGCCCTTTTGGAAAGCCTCAGTGCAGCCAGCGATGTAGGAGATGGGTTGGCCTTGTATGAGAGCAAGGACAAACGCTTTGCCTCAATCAGAGGGTTGAGGGTAGCAGAGTTGGCATCATACCAGTCATTGCGTTTGCTACCTGTCCTCCTCCCAAAGACTTTGAGAACTGTAGAGTGGATGGCATTTTTCAGTGTTTCCCACTTTTCAGATGCTGTCCGGGTGTTATCTCCTTTGAAGGTGGAGGTTAACATCTCGATATGATCTTCTCCCTACGCCAACTGCAAGAGAAGTGCAGAGAGCAAAACCAGCCTCTGTATGTTGCCTTCATAGACCTGACCAAGGCATTCGATCTCGTGAGCAGAGATGGACTATTCAAAATTCTCCCACTGATCGGATGCCCACCAAAACTCCTCAGCATCATAAGATCCTTTCATGATGGCATGAGGAGCACTGTGCAATTTAACAGTGGCATGTCTGCTGAGTTCGGGGTGAGGAGTGGTGTCAAACAGGATTGTGTGTTGGCCCCAACACTCTTCGGCATCTTCTTCTCCCTACTCCTGAAGCATGCTTTCAAGAACACAACGGATGGTATCTGCTTGCACTCCAGGTCAAATGGTGGTCTCTTCAACATCGCCAGACTCCGCTCCAGGACAAAGACCAGGACAGTTCAGATAAGAGACATGCTGTTTGCCGATGATGCAGCTATAGCATCGGATCAGGAAGATGGTCTTCAAAGACTGATGGACAGGTTTGCTAATGCTTGCAGCCTGTTTGGTCTCACTATCAGCCAGAAGAAAACCCAAGTCATGGGACAAGCAACCGCCTCCCCACTCAGCATCACAATCCAAGGCACACCACTAGAGGTCGTACGCCAGTTTCAATATCTAGGCTCCACTGCTTCAGACACCCTCTCATTGGACGTGGAGCTAAACAAAAGGATTGGAAAGGCATCCACAACCCTCTCTAAACTAACTAAAAGTCTGAGAAAACAGGCACCTTACCACTTCCACCAAGATGACCGGCTACAGAGCGTACATCCTCAGTGTTCTACTGTACGGGAGTGAATACTGGACCACATACTCAACACAAGAGAGGAAACTCCAGGTCTTCCATATGAGGTGTATACGTAGGATGCTTGGTATCACATGGCAGGACAGAGTGAGTAATACTGATGTTCTGCAGAGAGCGGCCATCCCATCCATTTACTCCCTACTGCGTGAGCGACGTCTTCGCTGGCTGGGCCATGTGCGCAGGATGGATGATGGGCGCATCCCTAAAGACCTTCTCTATGGCGAGCTTGCCTCAGGCTCAAGAAAGAGGGGGCGACCCCATCTTCGCTACAGGGATGTCTGCAAGCGTGACATGAAGGCTTTCTCAGTGGACAGGAATACATGGGAAGCCTCTGCAGCTGACAGAACTACCTGGAGGAAACTGATACGTCAGGGGATTATTATCAGTGAGAGGACCCTCCATGTTGAAAACGCTGCAAAGAGAGCTAGGAGAAGAGCGAGTGTACAGGCGGAACAGCCGGACGAAGTGGCAAATTGCATAACAACCTTCGTGGCTGTGGTAGATTATGCAAATCAAGAAGTGGTCTCTACAGTCACACAAAAGGATGCATACAGGCAACATCTTAATACGGCGCTGATCCATAGTCGTTTTTACTGACGGATGCCACACACACACACACACACACACACATATATATATATATATATATATATATATATGTATGTGTGTGTGTGTGTGTGTGTTTAGAAATAGTTTTCTGTCCTAATTTTCCTATTATGTCGCTAGATAATTGCGTTTGAATTTTTATATTTTATTCAATGTTTTAGGTTTTGGAATACTGGAATAAGGATTCTTTTATTACGTTTACATTAAATGATCATTTTATTACGTTTACATAAAATGATTTTTTTTATTTCGTTTACATAAAATGATTCTTTTATTACGTTTAAATAAAATGGTTATTTTATTTCGTTTACATGAAATGATTCTTTTATTTCGTTTACATGAAATGATTCTTTTATTTCGTTTACATAAAATGATTCTTTTATTTCGTTTACATGAAATGATTCTTTTATTTCGTTTACATAAAATGATTCTTTTATTACGTTTAAATAAAATGGTTATTTTATTTCGTTTACATGAAATGATTCTTTTATTTCGTTTACATGAAATGATTCTTTTATTTCGTTTACATAAAATGATTCTTTTATTTCGTTTACATGAAATGATTCTTTTATTACGTTTACATAAAATGATTCTTTTATTTCGTTTACATAAAATGAGCACTTAACAGAAACTTAATAGAGACAAAATAATTGGTAAATATTTATCATCGAATCCAACGTAGTTTTAGTGCTAAATAAATAAATAAAAATGTATTTTTTGTTTGCCATTACGTCTGAAAGCCATTAAAAATATTGCGAAAAATAGAATCAAAAACACAAAAGTTAAATATGTAAGACTTCGTTTTATAAATTAAACTTAAAATGAGCACCCACCCTTTCGTAATCAATTATTCAATCTGATATTTAGATTTTTATGAAAATTTTGTGTTTATTTACTTTAGTGATTTCTGAGAAAATAATAATGTTTACCATGAACAAAATAAGTTGATCCAAAGTTTGTCGAATAAGGATAATTTTCTTTTAATAAAGTTTTACATAAAATGAGCCCTCATTATTGGTAATCAGCAATTAACAGAAACTGAATATAGAACAAAATAATTGGTAAATATTTACAATCGAAATCAGCAAAGTTTTTCAGTATTCCATTGTTTTTTTTTAGTTTTTTTTTACTTTTAGAAATAGTTTCTTTTTTATTTTTTTACACAGTGATCACCACTTATCAAGGCCCGGAAGCCATTCAGGGATGAGGGTTATTGCAAGTACAGTACGTTAGTGTGGAGATTTGATGAAGTGTTTACTTAAGGGGCGGTTCATTAGGAATTTGTTAACGTTGGACTTAAAGACATCCAGGTTGTAGTCCGGTGGGAAGCAGGCAGACGGAACAGAGTTCCACAGGCGTGCAGTTCTAAGAAAGAAGCTTTCTTCATGGAATCCACGTTTTGATTTAGGCACAGATATAGAGTGGGGGAAATTTTTCACAGTGGATTCAGCTAGACGGGTTTTTTCGTGAAAGATTGGCGAGGGGGGACCAGAGATTGGAGTTCAGACGAGCACCTGCCATGGAAATAACGATAAAACAAGGATAGGCTCGCAACGTCTCTTCTGTGGGAGAGAGGTTGCAGGATAGAGAAAAGGGCATCCCCCACTAAGCCACGAAGTCTATTTTGTAAAAGGATCCCACCATCTTTCCAGCAACCTTGGCAACAGACTTGATGTACGTGTTCCATTTCAGATCAGGAGTAAAGGTCAAACTCAGAAGCTTGTCAAAACACGGGGCCTCACCCAGACGAGAGCCATCCATCACAATTGATGCCAGATGGGGATCAGAGCGTTGATGATGTAAGGATAGGAGTTTGGTTTTGGATGCATTAAAGGTAACCTGCCACATCTTCCCCCACAGAACCACGCGCTCGAGATCAGAGGAGAGGGAATCAGAGAGAACTTTGTCATTTACAGCCTTTGATGTGTTGCCATAGATGGTCGTGTCATCAGCATATATGTCAACGAATGATTTAAGTATGTGTTTAGGGAGGTCATTGATGTAGATCAGGAAGAGAGTTGGGCCCAGGATTGACCCCTGAGGGACTCCAGAATTTATATTGCAGGCCTCCGATTTTTGTCCTTCTACCACTACTCTTAGGAGCCTATCGGAGAGAAATGATTTTATGATTGAGAAAACATTTCCAGTAATACCGTAGCTGGAAATCTTGTGAAGTAGACCCTTATGCCATATCTTGTCGAAGGCCTTTTATATGTAAAGAGCAATTGCCCTAGAAAGGAAGCCTTTGTCAAGAGATTCACTAATCCTGTGGGCTATAACGGTCAGCACATCTGTGGTAGATCTTGCAGAGCGGAAACCATATTGTGTGTCACTAAGAAGGTTATTCCTGCTGGGGTGGTTGACTATTTCTCTATTTAATATTGATTCCAGCAACTTACTCAACACACAGGAGACTTATTGGTCTGTACTGAGAGGGAGATTACTTATCACCTGAATTCTTAAATACAGGGCAAACTGATGAGGTCTTCCAGGGAGTCGGAAAGCACTTCTATTTAAGGCAGCGCTTAACTAGTTTCGTAAGTATGGGAGCAAGTTCTGGTTGAAGCTTTTTTAACACTATAATTGGGATGCCATCAGGGCCAGTTGCTTTACTGGAATCTAGGTTCTTAATTAGCTTGGCGACCTCATGCACGGATATTTGTATATTTGTAAGTTATCTAGCTTGTTCTGTGTTCATCGCATAGGGTATAATTAGCTGCAAAGTTCTTTGCAAATAGTTTGGCCTTGTCTGACACTGACGAGATGACCTCTGGTCCATTGATAATGGTTGGGATAGAACGCACACTTCTGTTCAGGATCCTATTTGTTATTTGCCAAAACTGGTGGGAACCAAGCCGCTGATCAGCTACCTGCGATTTAACAGACTGGGCATATAGCTCTCTTGCATTTTTTTATTACTCTTTTACAGTGGTTGCTGGCATTCCTGAAAGCAGCTTTAGTCTCAGTGCATCTATTACGTTGGTAGCTATGGCAAAAGTGATTTCTGTGCGCGATAGCAGCAGCACATTCTGGGGAGTACCATGGCTGGCTGTTAGGTTTTTGTTGGAATTTTTTAGATGGTATGAATTGGTCTATGCCTACAATTAACCATTCGGTTAGATCCGATACTATAGATGACACTTCTTTTTTAAACATGGAGTGCAGAGGTAAATCAGATATGAATGTATGGCAGATATCCCAATCAGCTATAGAGTATCGGTATACAGTACGATGAAGGGGTACGTCTGGGGACTTCTTACATTTCGTTTTTATCTTAACTGATACGACGGAGTGGTCGGAGGATCCTAGAGGAGAATGAACAGAGCATGTATATAGCTCAGGGGAAGTTGAGAGAAAAAGGTCTAGGAGGCTTGCATATTGACTGGGTGTATTGGGCACACGGGTGGGTTCGCGAACAATCTGAGTGAGGTCATAAGCAATGGCAAAATCATGACAAAACCTCCCCTCATCGTCTGTCTTATTTGAATGGGTCAACCATTCCACGTTATGGACGTTGAAGTCACCACAGATGTGGATGTTAGCCGAGGGATGTGCAGACAGTATGTGGTCTATTTTCTCAGATATGCTCTTAAAGATAGTAACTCTGCTATTGTGGGGCCGATAGAGCGCAAATATAAATGAAGTGGTGTTAGTAAGTGCAACCCTGAAGGGTAAATTAGGATATTTTCTAGAGATAGCCCTGCCACATGGGAAGCCATCCTTAATGTAGGCACATATTCCATGCCCATGGCGATCTTGGGGGTCAGATATAGCTGTTAAGTTAGAGTATCCGTTAATTATGAGCTCATCTAGGGAAGTGGTCGGCCCTAATCCAGTTTCACTTAGAAATAATATGTTCGGTTTCGTCTCCTGTAATTGGATTTCAACCTCTGGAAGGTTGGAACGTAGACGCCTGATGTTGGAGAAGGAAACTTGGTAGTAGGGGTCTACGTTGGAAGATGGGGTTCTAGGTTTAATCGAGTTTTTATTCTGGAGATATTTCATGTTGAGGTTTTTGGGATTTGTGGAATAGGTCGGCATACTTGGTTAGAGCAGTACAGAGAGGGAAAATAAGAGAGAAAAAGACAGGAAAATGTTTTTTTTATAGCACAGGAAAAGGTAAAGCCGTAACAATTACCCATTAGTATGGCATCGACAGGCCCTACCAGAGACTACTGCATGGTCCAAAGCTTTTTCTCCACCCTTTGTCAGAAAAATCACTCATTGAATGAGGACTGAGGGACAAAAAAGGAGAAGCTAGAGTTACTGGAGCTGCCGATAACACATCTACTCTCGATTTAAAAAAAGGGGGAGGTGGGGAATGGGTACAAGTGACTTATTTATATCTAAGTAGTAAGTCCGTTGCTAAGTTAAAAATTCAGGACACTTTTGATGATAATCTCCCCTCCCATTTTAATGGGTGGAAGTTTCTCGTTATCTATCGAGTTTGAATCATTGCAGTTTCACCTTATAATTAATTCAAATCCAATAATTAATTTTTATCAATTTGTAAAGTCGGCTTAATATTAATTTACATTCGAGTTTTGATAATTATTCAAGGTTTTACTTTAGGAGGTTCGTTTTCATCGGTAACTTTTTCTTTGCTAATGGCACTGTATTATATTTCGAATGTAATTGAAAATAAGGCTAACTATATTAGATTGGCTAACCAAAAAGCAAGCATTTTCAATATAGGCAAGCTTACAGTAATAGTATATATTAAGTATACTACTTAAATAAAGTCCTAACTTTATTTACTCTAATAGAGAATAATTTCCGGTATTTTTTTTATCGTTAGTTTCTGGCATTTTGTTTGTTTTTATCGTTTACTTTGTAGCATGGCGGGGTGACGAATAAGACAGGAGAATACAGAAAAATACATAAATAAAACAAGAAAAAACAAGTTAAAAACAAGGTAACATAAAAAAACATTTAGGATGAGTTTTAAGAAAATATTTAACGTGTTTGCCATAATGTTCTGTCCACCGTCTTTTTGCCAACTGGTAGCTGGCATGTTGTCGTGTTTTTTCTAGAGCGTAAGAAGATTTCTGTTTCCGGATAACTTGGACGAGTGCCTATCTATTTATAGAATAAAAGTCGTTACGTTCAGATGTGTAAAATATTTAATTTACATTTTTTTTTTATTGTTAAAAGTCGTTTTATTGTTAAAAAAGTTCTAACTTTTTTTTATATAAAGTCCTACCTTTATCTACTCTTATAGAGAATAATTTACGGTATTTTTTTATCGTTAGTTTCTGGCATTTTGTTTGTTTTTATCGTTTACTTTGTAGCATGGCGGGGTGACGAATAAGACAGGAGAATACAGAAAAATACATAAATAAAACAAGAAAAACAAGTTAAAAACAAGGTAACATAAAAAAACATTTAGGATGAGTTTTAAGAAAATACTTAACATGTTTGCCATAATGTTCTGTCTGCCGTCTTTTTGCCAACTGGTAGTTGGCATGTTGTCGTGTCTTTCTAGAGTGTAAGAAGATTTCTGTTTCCGGATAACTTGGACGAGTGCCTATCTATTTATAGAATAAAAGTCGTTACGTTCAGATGTGTAAAATATTTAATTTACATTTTTTTTATTGTTAAAAGTCGTTTTATTGTTAAAAAAGTTCTAACTTTTTTAACAATAAAACGGTAACTTGGACGAGTGCCTATCTATTTATAGATTAAAAGTCGTTTTATTGTCAAAAAAGTTCTAACTTTTTTTTTATATAAAGTCCTAACTTTATCTACTCTAATAGAGAATAATTTCCGGCAAAGTAGTTTTCTGTCCACAATTATCTATTATTATAAATTTACTTTTTCACATGGTTTTCCTGTTTGGTTTTACCATTTTTTTTTACACCAAATAAGGCACATTGCCACTTTGATGTATGAGGCTATGATCAGGGACCTAAGTTGCAGACCTACTATGTAGGGAGTTTAGTAGCAAATGTCTGTTTACATTACACTTGAACTTCTGCATGCCAGTACAGTTGGAGAAGCAAGAAACCAGGGATCTTTACTCTGTATGGGTAAGACTTTGCTGCTTGTCGGGTTTGTCAGGGGTATTTTCAGAAAGGGGGTACAAGAGCCTGTAGTTCGTCAGAGAACCCACCATTAAAATACTTGTAAAACAAGCAGAGGGATGCAATATTTTGTTGATGGGACAGTGGCTGAAGCTTAAATGACAGTTCAGGATCTATTAGGTTGGCGACTCTCTTTTGAACCCTGCCCAGGAGCAAGAGACTAGTTGCAGATGCACCAACCCAGATGTCACAACAATATCCCATACATAGGCGAATGGTAGCTTTGCACCAACCCAAATGTCAATACGCCGTACATGAGCGAGTGGTAGCTTTGTAGAGGTATAGGATATTTTCAAGTGTAAGTAACTTTCTAGCAGGGTAGAGAGAGCCCACCTTCACAGCAGTCTTGGCAATCATCTCGATGTATCTCTTCCAACTCATGTTTCCTTCCTTTGACAGAGTTAAAAGTAGACTTCGTAGTCTAGTGGGTGGTGCAATTTTCTCTTCCCTGCAAACTCTTTCTCATAGCCTGTCGCTGCTTTATAATTATTTTCATGGTAAGTGCTGAGTTTCAGTCTATAGCCCCCCTGCCAAACTTTCACAAGAAACACTCGTCTAGCTGAAAAAAATTATCAATAATTTCCCCCACTCTTAATCTGTGCCTAAACATAAACATAGATTCCATGAACAAAGTTTCTTTCTTAGAATGCACACCTTTCCAGCTGACTATAATATGGTCATTTTCATGTTCAACCTAAACATGTTCTTAATGATGCGTAATCCAATTTACCAATAATTACGACGACAGTGTTACATTGACCACTGTATGCTTATTAACCCCTATCCTCGAGTAGCATCTGGGCCTTAATAATGGTGACTCTTTTGTAAAAAACATCATAAGTCAAACGTTGATATCTAACATTTCAAATGTAAAATTTTCACTGACTCAAAAAAATATCATAATTTATTATGATTTGTTAAACTTGAAAAAATATATTAATTATTGTGTAGAAACAACTTTTAAAAAATAAATGTTACGAACTATTAAAAACTGGGGTCGCAAATTTAAATGCAACATGTTTCAGCATTTTGTAAGAACATATTCTGTGGAGATCATAAAATTCTATAAAGTTTCTCCCGTGAACAACTTGTGCTTTAGTTATAATTAAATAACTTTATACCTATTAAGTCTGCACTTTATAAACCACACACAAAATGGATAGTGCCAGCTCAGTAATGTTAGGTAAGCCTATCTAATCCAATGCTCACCAAACGATGAAGTACAACCGCACAATATATATATTGTCTGGTTATTATGTGAAGATTATTATTAAGATGAATTAGTATTGATACAGCACATAAACATTTTAAGGGCCAATCGATTTGGCAGGTTAATTGTTACACATTCATAACACATAATACAATTTAATGTCCGGGTAAGTCTGCTATACAAACAGTGAAGATGATATTTAATGACAACATGGATACTAAGGGTTCGTTGAATTAGCATATCTTTCAATATAGCACTTAAAAACATTCGATGTTAAGGGAGAAACACTTTAAAGTCGTTAACAAATGATAATCATATAAAATAATATTTAATTCAATAAAAAACTCAATAATAATGAAAATCATATAAAATAATATTTAATTCAATAAAAAAACTCAATAGTAATGATAATCATATGAAATCATATTTAATTCAATAAAAACTCAATAATGATGAAAAACATAAGAAATCATATTTAATTCAATAAAAACTCAAAGATAATGATAATCATATGAAATAATATTCAATTCAATAAAAACTCAATAATAATGAAAATCATGTGAAATCATATTTAATTCAATAAAAAAAACTCAATAATAATGATAATCACATGAACCATTTTATTCAATAAAAAACTCAATAATAATGATAATCATATGAAATAATATTTAATTCAAGTAAAACTCAATAACAATGATAATCATATGAAATAATATTTAATTCAATAAAAAAGTAATATAATAATGATAATCATATGAAATAGTATTTAATTCAATAAAAAACTCAATAATAATAATATGAAATATTATTTAATTCAATAAAAAACACAATAATAATTATAATCATATGAAATAATATTTAATTCAATAAAAAACTCAATAATGATTATAATCATAGGAAATCATATTTAATTCAATAAAAAACTCAATAATAATAACCATATGAAATAATATTTAATTCAATAAAAACTCAATAATATTATAATCATATGAAATAATATTTTATTCAATAAAAAAACTCAATTTAATGATAATCATATGAAATCTTATTTTATTCAATAATAATGATAATCATAGGAAATCTTATTTTATTCAATAAAAACCTCAATAATAATGATCATCATATGAAATAATATTAAATTCAATAAAAACTCAAAAATATCGATAATCATATGAAATATTATTAAATTCAATAAAAAAACTCAATAATAATTATATTCATATTAAATAATATTTAATTCAATAAAAACTCAATAATAATGATAATCATATGAAATAATACTTAATTCAATAAAAAACTCAATAATAATGATAATCATATGAAATAATATTTAATTCAATAAAAACCCCAATAATGATTATAATCATAGGAAATCATATTTAATTCAATAAAAAACTCAATAATAATAATCATATGAAATAATATTTGATTCAATTAAAACTCAATAATATTATAATCATATGAAATAATATTTTATTCAATAAAAAACTCAATTTAATGATAATCATATGAAATCTTATTTTATTCAATAAAAAACTCAATAATAATGATAATCATATGAAATTTTATGTATTCAATAATAATGATAATCATATGAATGTATGAATTTTATTCAATAATAATGATAATCATCTGAAATCTTATTTTATTCAATAAAAGAGCCAATAATAATTATAATCATATGAAATAATATTTAATTCAATAAAAACTCAATAATATTGATAATCGTATGAAATATTATCAAATTCAATAAAAAAACTCAATAATAATTATATTCATATTAAATAATAATAAATTCAATTAAAACTCAATAATAATGATAATCATATGAAATAATATTTAATTAATAAAATACTTTATAATAATGATAATCATATGAAATAATATTTAATTCAATAAAAAAGACTCAATAATAATAATCATATGAAATAATATTTAATTCAATAAAAAACTCAAGAATAATGATAATCATATGAAATAATATTTAATTTAAAAAACTCAATAATATTGATAATCATATAGAATCTCATTTTATTCAATAAAAAACTCAAGAATAATGATAATCATATGAAATACTATTTACTTTAATAAAAAACTCAATAATAATGATAATTATATGAAATACTATTTAATTCAATAAAAAACTCAATAATAATGAAATCATATGAAATCTTATTTATTAAAAAATAATGATAATCATATGAATGTACGAATTTTATTCAGTAATAATGATAATCATATGACATCTTATTTTATTCAATAAAAAACTCAATAATAATAATCATATGAAATAATATTTAATTCGATAAAAACTTAATAATAATGATAATCATATGAAATAATATTTAATTCAATAAAAACTAAATAATAATGATAATCATATGAAATAATATTTTATTCAATATAAAATCAATAATAATGATAATCATATGAAATAATATTTTATTCAATATAAAATCAATAATAATGATAATCATATGAAATAATATTTTGTTCAATATAAAATCAATAATAATGACAAGTTTGTGCTCGTTTGACTTCATTGCCTGTAACAATTCACTATAAAATCTCTAAAAACCATATTCCTTAAAAATAGAAACCAGAATAACTTTCTAAATATAAAACCATTTTTATAGATTTATTATTAAATGTGCTGATCTTACATGTGATTAAGTTTTAAAAAATATGTTAAGCTGAATTAGAGATGAACAGATATTTTTCTTCATTGGTTTGGAATAATAGGATTGACACATAGAGAAATACACGAGAAGAAATAGAAAATGTAATCGTCTTAAGCAGAGAAAATATCAATCTATATGTGGTAGTTGTATTGTTATAAAATGTTTAGTTAAAAATCAAAATGATATAGGTTTAGTGTTTGTGTATGTTAATAATAATTTAACTATTTTGTCTTACTAATATAAAATATAAAACATTAAACTCGCTTATAAGTTAAACGTCTATGATTACAAATAATTTGAACGTTTAGATGAATTAAGAATGAACAAATATTTTAAAATAAAACATTCTAACGCAAATTTTCACTAGTTTCGTCTTAAACAGTAGAAGCATACAAGCAAAAAACAAACTCTTTCTGATGAACCTCGATTGCAACGGTTTATTTCTCTATAACAATGGTAAATATTACATGACGATTTTCACGTTATATATAATGTATATATTCAATAAACATATCTTAAAATTGCAACGGTTTATTAAACTCATAACAATCGTAAATATAACATGACGATTTTCACGTTGTATATAATGTATATATTCAATAAACATATCTTAAAATTGCAACGGTTTATTTCTCTCATAACAATCGTAAATATTACATGACCATTTTCACGTTGTATATAATGTATATATTCAATAAAGATATCTTAAAATTGCAACGGTTTATTAAACTCAATAAAAATGATTTACATTTTCAGAGCATATTTAACTTTATTAAACATTAAATTAACATACATATTGTTTAAATTACTGCGTCTTACACTTGTTTCATTGCATAAACCATACAAATCATCAGACTTTTCCTTCATCAAAGAAAATGTTCATTTTTCTTGGTTCAAAAATGAAACGTAATTTTAAAGCGAATTAAAAAGGTTTAACAGATATAAATATCCCAAAGCACGTAAAAAAAGTTAAGGAAAAGTAATTTTAAAACGAATTAAAAAGGTTTAAAAGACAGTAAAATATCTACTGGTTATAGATACAACATTAATATGCAGAAGAAAGAAAGAAGTTGTTCGTAGACCATGGGTTGAATAGGCTAATTTTACAGGTAATATTTAAATTCATATTAAGCATTTTTTAGCTCAAAAGGGGAGCCCTACACCACGATCAGGAAAGGGTTATAATGGCTGCTCAAGACCAGGGATTGATGAGCAATGCATTCAAGAAAATGCCAAGTATCAGTAATGACAACAAATGCAGGTTCTGCCATACAGAATTGGAATGTGTGAGTCAGCATTAATATGCAGAAGGAAGAGAGAGGATTAGTTCGTAGACGCTGAGTTGAATAGTTGTATTTCACAGGCCATATTTAAATTCATACTAAGCTTTCAACATTAATACATTTTAATAATTTATACCATTAGAAGGTGAAAATAATTAATATGCAGAAGAAAGAGAGAAGATTACTTCGTAGACGATGAGTTGAATTGTTGAATTTCACAGGTCATATTTAAATTCATACTAAGCTTTCAACATTAATACATTTTAATAATTTATACTATTAGAAGGTGAAAATAATTAATATGCAGAAGAAAGAGAGAAGAGTAGTTCGTAGACGATGAGTTGAAGAGTTGAATTTCACAGACCATATTTAAATTCATACTAAGCTTTCAACATTAATACATTTTAATAATTTATACTATTAGAAGGTGAAAATAATTAATATGCAGAAGAAAGAGAGAAGATTAGTTCGTAGACGATGAGTTGAAGAGTTGAATTTCACAGGCCATATTTAAATTCATACTAAGCTTTCACCATTAATACATTTTAATAATTTATACTATTAGAAGGTGAAAATAATTAATATGCAGAAGAAAGAGAGAAGATTAGTTCGTAGACGATGAGTTGAAGAGTTGAATTTCACAGGCCATATTTAAATTCATACTAAGCTTTCAACATTAATACATTTTAATAATTTATACTATTAGAAGGTGAAAATAATTAATATGCAGAAGAAAGAGAGAAGATTAGTTCGTAGACGATGATTTAAAGAGTTGAATTTCACAGGCCATATTTAAATTCATACTAAGCTTTCAACATTAATACATTTTAATAATTTATACTATTAGAAGATGAAAATAATTAATATGCAGAAGAAAGAGATAAGATTACTTCGTAGACGATGAGTTGAATAGTTGAATTTCACAGGCCATATTTAAATTCATACTAAGCTTTCAACATTAATACATTTTAATATTTTATACTATTAAAAGATGAAAATAATTATTATGCAGAAGAAAGAGAGAAGATTAGTTCGTAGACGATGATTTAAAGAGTTGAATTTCACAGGCCATATTTAAATTCATACTAAGCTTTCAACATTAATACATTTTAATAACTTATACTATTAGAAGGTGAAAATAATTAGGATACAAATCATTAAAAAAATTTAAAAAAGATATATATGAATAAATAAAATATGCTAAAAAATTCGATGAAATAATTCGTTGAATGCTAGTAACAATTTCTTGAGTTTAAAAAAATTAAGAAATTATTTTTATGAAAATTAAATTAACTACTAAGAATATATACATTAATAAGAATATAATGTATATGGTATACGAATATGTATTACCAGACTTTAATTAAAAAAATGAAATTCTGATAATCGATTATTACAATTGCTGATATTATTTGTATAATAAAATATGGGAATGATAATAATGCATTCAAAAGTGTCGGATGAAAAAAATTGTTGAATGAAAATCCGTTGATTTCTAAAAATAAAAGTAAAAAGTAAGAACCTAATTCTTTTGCATTAAATTCGCTATTATTAATATTAATAAATATGTAATGTTAGGAAAATATCCAGTGTAATAGCAAATACATTATAAATAAGCGGCTATCTTTCCACACATATGACTTAAAATGAAAGCTATTTTAAAAGACCATATTAGTATCCATTGCTAAGTAACTAGATTATATATTGATTTGTATTATTAACTTTAATTTCCTGAGTATTTTAATTCACGTTCCTGTAATATAAACTTATTATATTTCTATTGTTATTGTATGTTTATTGTTCCTACAAATTATTACTATATTAATGTTTATTTTACTTTATTAATTACATAATCCCTTTTTCTATTAAAAATACTGTAAATAGTATTTTACATCTAAGCAATATGAATGTGAATGAAGTGTTTATTTCTGTGATTTTTAAATGTTTTATAAAGTTATGTTTCTTGTTTTGTTGGTACGATACAAATAAACAATGATATTAAAATATTTAATTTCATTTATTTTTTATTTGCAGATGTTCTTGCTTGAATGTTTTTAATGAATATTAAGGGATCATCTTCCTCCTTAAACAGTATAGTATACACAATTATTTCCTTACGTGACAGACAACAAAAAACGTCTGCACACAACATTTAAGAAAAATCTGCTAATTTACAAAAGAGAATATTTTAACTTTTACACAACGAAATATCTCTTATCAAATAAACTAAGTGATACAAATTGAAATTTATTTAGCATAAAATCTAACGTGCATCAACAACTCCTGATTAAAATTTGTTTATAACTTGGTAGTGATAATCTTGCTCCAGGATCAATTTAGTTTAAATATGAATAAACATATGAAGGAAAAGCCACATTCTTGTGAAGTGTGTGGATATTCTTTTTCTAAAAAAGCAAAATTAGTGATACATATGCGCACTCACACTGGTGAAATGCCACATTCATGTAGAGTGTGTGGATATTCGTTTACTGACAGATCAACATTAGTAAGACATATGAAAACTCACACTGGGGAAAAGCCACATTCTTGTGAAGTATGTGCATATTCTTTTATTGAAAAATCGAAATTAATGACACATATGAAAACTCACACTGGGGAAAAGCCACATTCTTGTGAAGTATGTGGATATTCTTTTACTGGAAAATCAAATTTAGTGAGACATATGAGAACTCACACTGGAGAAAAGCCACATTCATGTAGAGTGTGTGGATATTCTTTTACTGCCAAATCAAAATTAGTGAGACATATGAAAACTCACACTGGGGAAAAGCCACATTCTTGTGAAGTGTGTGGGTATTCTTGTTCTCAAAAATATTCTTTAGTGAAACATATGAGAACTCACACTGGCGAAAAACCACATTCTTGTGAAATGTGTGGATATTCTTGTTCTGTAAAATCAGCATTAGTGACACATATGAGAACTCACACTGGTGAAAAGCCACATTCTTGTGAAGTGTGTGGATATTCTTGTTCTGTAAAATCAGCATTAGTGAGACATATGAAAACTCACACTGGAAAGAAACCACGTTCTTGTGATGTGTGTGGATATTCTTGTTCGGTAAAATATTCTTTAGTGACACATATGAGAACTCACACTGGCGAAAAACCACATTCTTGTGAAGTGTGTGGTTATTCTTGTTCGGTAAAATCTTCTTTAGTGAGACATATTAGAACTCACACTGGCGAAAAACCACATTCTTGTGAAGTGTGTGGATATTCTTGTTCTAGAAAATCACATTTAGTTTCACATATGAGAACTCACACTGGGGAAAAGCCACATTCTTGTGAAGTGTGTGGCTATGCTTGTTCTAGAAAATATTGTTTAGTGGCACATATGAGAACTCACACTGGGGAAAAACCACATTCTTGTGAAGTGTGTGGCTATGCTTGTTGTAGACAATCAGATTTAGTGACACATATGAGAACTCACACTGGCGAAAAACCACATTCTTGTGAAGTGTGTGGGTATGCTTGTTCTACAAAATCACAATTAGTGACACATATGAGAACTCACACTGGAGAAAAACCATATTCTTGTGAAGTGTGTGGATATTCTTGTTCGGTAAAATCTTCTTTAGTGAAACATATGAGAACTCACACTGGGGAAAAACCACATTTTTGTTAAGTGTGTGGATATTCTTGTTCTATAAAATCATCATTAGTGACATATATGAGAACTCACACTGGGGAAAACCCACATTCTTGTGAAGTGTGTGGATATTCCTGTCTGTAAAATATTCTTTAACAAGATATATGAGAACTCACACTGGGGAAAAACCATATTCTTGTGAAGTGTGTGGATATACTTTTTCTTGAAAATCCTCCTTAATGATACATATGAGAGGTCAAACTGGAAAAAAGCAACATTCTTGTGAAGTGTTTGGGTATTCTTGTTCTCAAAAATATTCTTTAGTAAAACATATGAGAACTCACACTGGAAAAAAGCCATATTCCTGTGAAGTGTTTGGGTATTCTTGTTCTCAAAAATATTCTTTAGTAAAACATATGAGAACTCACACTGGGGAAAAACCACATTCTTGTGAAGTGTGAGAATACTCTTGTTCTAAAAATCAGCATTAGTGACACATATACGAACTCACACTGGGGAAAAGCCACATTCTTGTAAAGTGCGTAGATATTCTTTTTCTGTAAAATATTCTTTAGTGAGACATATGAAAACTCACACTGGAGAAAACAAAAGAGAAAAGCCACATTCTTGTGAAGTATGTGGATATTCTTGCTCTATAAAATCAAATTTAGTGACACATGAGAACTCACATAAAAGAGAAAATCCACATTCTTTTGAAGTGTGTGTGGATATGTTTTTTCTAAAAAATCAGCATTAGTAACAAATATGAGAACTCACTGGAGAAAAAGCTTAATTCTACTGATGTTTGTGAATATTCTTGTCCTGAAATATGCAAGTTAGTGAAATATATGAGAACTTACACTGGCTAAAAGTCCTACCTAACTAATATTCCTGGTGAACCAAGTGCAAAAGAGATTCAGACAATTGCACTTAAGGGAACAGCCAGGATACTAAAAAGAGCTCTCGGTTGGTTTCAATAAAAAAGCGGGGCAATGTTGGCAGCTGGTTTGGCTGCCCCATACCCAGCATTACAATCTTCAAAGGAAGAACAATAAAAAAAAAAGCTAAAAGCCATATTCTTGAGAAGTATGTCATTTGAAGTGTATGACTATTTTAGTTCTGCAAAATTCATATTTAGTGACACATATGAACACTTACACTAAGGATATAATTGGCCAAACATTTAGGACACGATTGTCTTACAAATAAGACAGAATCAGCAAATATTTCTGCTACAAGAATTTCTCCAAAATAAAAAAAAAATGTCATAAACTTTCATTGCATGCATCTTAAAGAGTGGGCCAACAGATACCAGAAAGGACAGTTTGAAGTAAGTCTATTGTGTTACTATTTTTGCTAGTACCATTAGTCGTTCTGGTCCCCCCACCCCACCCTGCCATGACTGGGAGGTGATTTGTCACACACGAAGGCATTAACAAGTAAATGAGAACTACAGTTCACTTCGTATTCCCTCGACCTCTTTTGCTCCGGACAGCCATGCGATGAGCACATATTTTCTGTTTCGCTGTAAACGACGGGGGCACCCCCATCACTGCCAACACTAGTAAGGATTATCTATGTAGTTCACTGTAATAAATTTAAAAGTTTACGTAATAATTGCTCTTGATCCTTTTTGTAAAATATAGTAATATATTTGTGTATAGAAATAAAAAAGTAAGTATTTCTCATATATATTACAATTGTGTCTTGTCGTGTTATGTCTGCCTTAAATGTTGAGATGGTGCGACAGCATTAAGACTCCTATCATATTGACATCATGTTACAAGCTACCGTTTCCAGGAAATTTAATATAAGTGTAGGTCGCTCATGCTATGGACCGGCCGATAGTGTCACTATGACCATACAATCCTTACAGCTATGTACCTACGATGCTATAAAACCTGACATGGTGATATATATATATATATATATATATATATATATATATATATATATATATACACACATATCGGTATGTTTTTCAGGTCAAAAAAGGGAAGTGAGCATACCTGATCGGTTCTAGAATTTTTGTGTGGCTTTCAATTTTTTTTTGTAAATTCACCTAGTTCATTTGTCAGTTACATATTTTCAAATGATTCGTAAACTACACAAGTCTATCATCTCCAGCAAAGTTCTGACGTCTGATAGATTTTTCAGATCGAGTTCTTCAACGACTGTTTTTTGTTAAGTTTGTGATTAGCTGATTATTTCCTTACCGAAGATTTGTCGGATGTAATAAAATTATATTTTGTTATATGCACATTTGTTGCCATTCAATGTGAAATCTTTTTTGCAAATTTGTTGGAATATTGCATGGAGTTTTTGATCGTGGTTCTTCTGCTCTGATCCAAAACAAAGGATTATTTTAAAATATTTCGAGATAAGGCTTTATTTTTTGCGTATTCATTTTTTTCTTACTTTTGTCTGAAAATGGGAGACCAGAAAAGATCACAAAAAATAAATTTCAAAGATTATAAATTCCAACATTGATCGCCTTTCTGTGATAATGGCGCAATGGATAAAGGCAGTTAATTTCTACGATTCCAAGTCAGCTTCGCCTGAAGATATCGGTTTCAGTCATACTCAAGAAAGCCAGAGGATTAATGAGCAAACAACAGCTATGGAAAGTAGGAATTACTGTGGATTCATTTAGAGAACTTCCGGTCGCGTTTCATCACCTGAAAGAGGATGAGTTGACCGAAACAACAATTACTGTGGAATCATTTAGAGAACTTCCGGTCGCGCTTCCTCACCTGAAAGAGGATGAGTTGACCGAAACAACAACTATGCACATGAAAAGAAAAGTGTGTAAAAAATTAATGAAATTTCATGTGAAATGATTAAAAAAAATATAATTTTCTTCGTTTCAATCTATTTTTTTTTTCATTTGATTTCACTGTTTTGTATAATTCCTTTCTCTTATTTGACTTATGTAAAATAATCAGTTTATGTAAAAAATATTTTGTAAACATGTTGTAAACACTGTTTTTTAATAAAAAATAATATTTCTATTATTTTTTAAACAACTTTGATAGATTATTTTGGAAGTATATTACATAAAATAAATAAACAACCCACTTTAAAAAGAGAAATTACGAGGTTTTAAATTTTATTCGCAGTTTCCTGTTGGGGGTGTCAAAAATTCCTCCAGATTTCTGATATATGTAGAGATGCTTATAGGATTTTCATCATTACTATATATATATATATATATATATATATATATATATATATATATACACACATATATATACATATATACATAATTATATATATACATATATATACATATATATATACATATATATATACATAAATATATACATATATATACACATATATACATATATATACACATATATACATATATATACACATATTTATACATATATATACACATATATATACATATACATATATATACATATATATATGCACACATATATATATATATGCATACATACATATACATATATATACACATATATATATACATATATATACATATATGTGTATATATATATATATATATATCAGTATGTTTTTCAGGTCAAAGGGGACGAGTGAGCATACCTGAAGGGTTCTAGAATTTCAGTGTGACTTTCAATTTTTGTTGTAAATTCACGTAGTTCATTTGTCAGAGTTACATATTTTGAAATGACCTGTAAACCACACAAGTCGATCATAACCAGCAAGGTTCTGATTTCTGATAGATTTTTCAGGTCGAGTAATCCAACGATTGGTTTTTGTTAAGTTTGTGATTAGCTGATGATTTCATTAGCGAAGATTTGTCGGATGAAATCGAATGACATTTTGTTATATGCACATTTGTTGCCATTCAATGTGAGATCTTTTTCGTAAATTTGTTGGAATATTGCATGGAGTTTTTCTGCTCTGATCCAAAACAAAGGATTATTCTATATTTCGAGATAAGAATTTATATTTTGCGTAATTATTTTTTGCGAATTTTTTGTCTGAAAATGGGAGACCAGAAAAGATCACAAAAATTAAATTTAAAAGATTATAAATTCCAAGTTCTATAATTTCAGTGTGACTTTCAATATTTTTTGTTAATTCACCTAGTTCGTTTGTAGAGTTGCATAGTTTGAAATGACTCATGCACCAGACAAGTCAATCATCCCCAGTAAGGTTCCTTAGAAGGCCAGAGGAGTAGTAGGCCGAAACATTGTAAAAAATCAACTATGGAAAGCAGGAATTACTGTGGATAGAGTTACAAAATTCATAATTCATATCCGGTCGCGCTTAATCACCTGAAAAAGGCCAGAGGATTATTCGGTCGAAACAAACCCTATGCACATGATAACAAAAGTCTGTAAAAATAAATTATCAAACTTCATCGGAAATGATTCAAAAATATTTTTTTTTTCTTCGTTTAAATCTTTTGTTTTCCATTTGACTGACTTCACTGTTTTGTAGAATTCCTTCCTCTTATTTGAGTTGTTTATATAAAATATTCAGTTTATATAAAATATTCAGTTTATGTAAAAAAAATCAGTTTAAGTGAAATGTTTAGATTTGAAATTTTTTATATGAAAATTATTTGAATTATTTTGACTGCTGTTTGAAATGTTGTCAATGCCCTCAAAATAGTGTAAGGGGAGGAGGAAAAATAGAACATAATACATTCTCATTTAAGGGGCAGGTAACTCTTTTGGGAGTTATGTCCCTTTGGTTGCAACATTACATTATTCTTATCTTGGATGTTTCCATTAGTTCGACTAATCCAAATAATTATGAAATGTTCAGTCTTAAAAAATAAACCTTTTTTATCTCCATATATTTTATTTATTAATGAATTGGACACACATAAGAGAATTTTTCTTAATAAATCGTAACAAGACATTGACAAATGTAATCTAAACCTGATAGGAAAAAAGGCAAGATTGGAGATTAGGTGGCAAAATACTCTTGATTTCTATATCACATAAAAGGAACGAAACTCTGTTATCACCGTTATGTTATTTTGCCAAGAATATATAAATAATGACATCGGTATTTCGGAAGTTTACAATTTTTAATAAGCAGAACTTTTTTTTCAAAATTAGATATGAAAACAACTTTTATTTAAAAAAAAAAAGAATAAATACTTTTTTTTTATTTTAAACAATATATATACAGAACTATTTTTTTTTTTATTTTAAACTATTTTAAAATAAATTTTGTTATTTATTTGAAACAATATATATACAGAACTATTTTTTAATTTTAAACTATTTTCAAAAAACAAAAACTTTTTTTATTTACTTTAAACAAAACTTTTTAAAATTTTAAACCATATGAATAGAACTTTTTATAATTCTAAAAATAGAAACCTTTTTAAAAAATGTTTTACAATATAAATAGAACTTTTATCATTTTAAACGGTAGTACTTTTAGCAGATTTGCCGTTTAGTTGTACAAATAACATGTAATCACTAAAAGGGACTTGTTCGGTAGACATCGATAATATCGCTTAATGTAAGAAGTTTTTAGGGAAGATAATTGTTTAACCTTCCTAATTAAATATATTTAAAGAAGACAACACAAAAGAACAACAAAAATCTGTTTAACAATTTGAAATATTTATTTGTAACAGGAACTGGCAGGTCGGACTACGAAAAAGAAGAAGGAACATAAAGTTCTTTTGGGGGTCGTCGGTCAGTCAGTACTGTGCCGTCCCCAGATAATAGCAGTTGTCTCCAGTGGAGGCCGTTGATGCTATTGCAAGATATCCAGTTGACAGGGAACAACAGAAAAGGTGTTTCTTGGCTGAAGATCCGATATTGACTGAGTATATATATATATATATATATATATATATATATATATATATATATATATATGTATGTATATGTAAATATAATCCTGAAGCTTAATGTCGATAACTGCCCCATATTCATATAAGTATAAAAGTAAAACTTTGCTTGGAGCTGCCAAATTCACAGTTACACATTCTTAGCGAAGTTGGCTTATACGCATGCCCGCTTCAGACTGCGAATGAAAGCTAATTTGGAATTGTCGTTTCCGCAGTTCCAAACGCTCGTGAAAACCGGTGTTTGCGTGTTTTCGCTTATATTCTTATTTTTTTAAAAAGTTTGTTTACAAATGTTTTGTTTTTATTATTATTAAAAAGTGTAACGTGTTCTTGTAAATAAATATCCACCTTAAAAAAAATTCTCACACTTTTAAATGCGATTTAAGCAAACAAAAATATACAATATGCGAAACTTTTTTTTAATTAAAAGTGTTTGGGCTTTTTACCCGTAAAGCTACCAACGTGGCTAATGTTATTTTTTCACGTACGGCTTATTTTGTTTGTGTTTTTATGTAGTTTGAAATCTATTTATTTTGTGGTGGTTAAACTTTACAGAATAAGAAATATTTACATTTTTTTCTCTAGAAAAGCGAAGAAAATTGTATTTTTTAAATACATTTAAGTTAAAAAATGTTTTTAAATGTTGCTCATAGTACAAACATGTAAACTTTTTTATTCTATATTTTATTTAAAAAGTAAGTTCAGTTATAAACACATTTTAAATTTTAAATAAAACTGTTATCCGATAAAACCATTTTAAAATGGTAAACCCCTAACTTTACCATCGTGTGCAAGCAAGTAAATTTCAAAGATTTTATTTTTATGAAAAAATAAATTATTAAAAAATTGTAAATAAAATGTATTTAAAAAGTTTTTCGTTTGTTTGCCTGCGGAAAAGCCCATAAAATTTATTTAATCTGTAAAGTTTAAAAGAAATATATTTGTATATTTTTTATTACTCTGTAAAGTGTATACAATTTAAAATAGTATTTTTTTATTAAAATGTTTTTGCGTATTATCCCTTTTTCGACGGCTTATAATGGCAAAGTTAAAAAATATTTGTATTAAAAGAAGACAATTTTAATGGCAAGCTTATTTTGTTATGCGCCTATTTTTAATTAACAACAAGCTTTTTATAAATAAAAACGTTTTTAAATTGTAAAACTATTTTCGTTGATAAAAATCTATTATCTAAAAGTTATAAAAGTACGATTCAACTCAGTTAGAACTTCCGGTTCAGTTGAATCGCAAAAAGAGGATCACGTAAACATTGTATTCCTTCTACCCTAATTAATATTCTACTAATAGACTGCCTAGTACTTACCTTTCCCAACACAATTGATATAAAAGAATTTAACCATGGCCTCCTTGCATCCCCAAGAAATAACTTCTGTGACGGTAAGTGAACTTCAACAGATTGAGTTTTCACAGCTGCCTCTACATGATAAAATTGAAATTAAGAAAAGAGGCCGTTCAACGCCTGATATTCAAATATCTCAGCCAGGCATTAGCAACAACAAAGTGTATATTCGTAGCTTTAATTCTGACTGGTACCAACGGAAAAGTTGGCTTTGCGGCTGTGAACTAAAAAAGTCATTGTTCTGCTTTCCTTGTTTGTTGTTTGGGGGTGATGTAATGTGGACAAAAGATGGTTTCAGAACTATTAGCAAAATGAAAGATAGAACTGAAAAGCATGAGAAGTCAAAGAAACACGTTGACAATGTAGTTTCCCTATCAATTTTGGGGACCGTAAATATTAAAGAAAAACTTAGTGAGGCCTACAGACTTTCAATCAATCATCATAACATGAATGTTAAGAAGAACCGTGACATTTTATCTAAAATAATAGATTGTATTTTCTTTTGTGGGAACTTTGAAACTCCCTTACGAGGACATGATGAAAAAGATGATTCAGTAAATCCAGGTGTATTTAGAGGATTAATAAATTTTGCATCTAAATTAGATCCAGATTTAAAGAATCACTTAGAAACCAGTAGTGTCTTCAAAGGTGTTTCCAAGACCATTCAGAATGACATACTTGACTGTCTTTTACAAATATTCCGTGACGAAATAAGGGCAGAAATTAGCAAATCTTCCTTTGTAGCTGTCATGGCTGACGATACAACAGATGTGTCTGAACGTACACAAATGATCATTGTTTTACGGTACGTCTTGAATGAAAAAATACTTGAACGCTTTTGGGGATCCTTTATTCCAGAAAACCAAACCGCTGATGGAATATCAAAATGTATTCTACAACAATTGGATATAATCCTTCAAGGTAATCGCCAAAAACTGATAGCTCAGACATTTGATGATGCAAATGTCATGAAAGGCAAAAAAGCTGGTGTTCAGGCGAAAATAAAAGCAGTTTATAGTAATGCATATTTCACTCACTGTTATGCGCATCAACATAATTTAATAATGAGGAATGCAGCAAGCATTCCACGAAATGCTAGAATATTTATCTCTAACATTTTGACTATTCCGACTTTCTTTTCTAGATCACCACAGCGTCTGTCCATTCTCTAGAAGCATCTGGATGTAAGCATTCCACGTCATACACATATTTCACTAACTTTTCTTTGTTAAAAGAAAATATGTACACATATTTCACTAACTTTTATTTGTTAAAAGAAAATATGCACACATATTTCACTAACTTTTCTTTGTTAAAAGAAAATATGAACACATATTTCACTAACTTTTATTTGTTAAAAGAAAATATGCACACATATTTCACTAACTTTTATTTGTTAAAAGAAAATATGCACACATATTTCACTAACTTTTCTTTGTTAAAAGAAAATATGAACACATATTTCACTAACTTTTATTTGTTAAAAGAAAATATGTACACATATTTCACTAACTTTTATTTGTTAAAAGAAAATATGAACACATAATTCACTAACTTTTATTTGTTAAAAGAAAATATGTACACATATTTCACTAACTTTTATTTGTTAAAAGAAAATATGTACACATATTTCACTAACTTTTCTTTGTTAAAAGAAAATATGTACACATATTTCACTAACTTTTCTTTGTTAAAAGAAAATATGTACACATATTTCACTAACTTTTATTTGTTAAAAGAAAATATGCACACATATTTCACTAACTTTTATTTGGTTAATGAAAATATGTACACATATTTCATTAATTTCTTTTGTTAAAAGAAAATATGAACACATAATTAATGAACTTTTATTTGTTAAAAGAAATTATGCGCACATATTTCACTAACTTTTATTTGTTAAAATAAAATATGCACACATTAAACTTAACGTGACGTTTTCCTTCTTGTTTTAATCTTCTTATTACTTTGTTTATGTTGACGAAAGGATATTCTATTGGATGCCAAAAATTATTTAATTAGTTTAGTAACTCCATTGGAGACATCATTTTAAGATTCGAACCGTGTGTATTAGTGAAATTGTTTGTATTTCTCTTGCACTTGGTTTACCGGGTATATTTGCGAGAGTTTGATATGCTTTTTCATAAGCCTAGTGCTCCTATGATAAGTGGAATGATTGAATTCTTCTAAATGTCTAGTAGTCTTTGTTTGGTCTTGCCGGATTCCAGGATTAAAATTTGACTAATCTGGTGGACTGTCCAGCTTAGTGTTGTTACTTTTAACAACATACATAGGTGAAGTTTTTTTTTTTTATTTCCTTATATAACCCAGTGCCTCGAAATGCTGGGGGATCCTTTTATCCTGGGCGACATCTTGCAAGCTTTTTTTTATTTAGTTTTATTTTTCATTTTCATTTAAATATTTAATCAAGGTTTTTATTAAATTGAAAATTGAAACTATACCAGACAACCTTAGTACAGAGAGATTGCAACCCTAGGTTGGTGTCTAGAAGGCATTCAATTTTCCCCAGTGTGAGTTCTCAAGTGTTTAACTAATGTGTATTTTGCAGAGCAAGAATATCCACATACTTCACAAGAATGTGGCTTTTCCCCAGTGTGAGTTCTCATATGTGTCACTAAATGTGATTTTTGGGAACAAGAATATCCACACACTTTACAAGAATGTGGCTTTTCCCCAGTGTGAGTTCTCATATGTGTCACTAATGTTGATTTGTGAGAAAAAGAATATCCGCACACTTCACAAGAATGTGGCTTTTCCCCAGTGTGAGTTCTCATATGTCTTGCTAACCTTGATTTTTCAGAACAAGAATATCCGCACACTTCACAAGAATGTGGCTTTTCCCCAGTGTGTGTTCTCATATGTGTCACTAAATGTGATTTTGTAGAACAAGAATATTCACAGACTTTACAGGAATGTGACTTTTCCCCAGTGTGAGTTCTCATATGTGTTACTAATGTTGATTTGTAAGGAAAAGAATATTCACAAATTTCACAAAAATGTGGCTTTTCCCCAGTGTGAGTTCTTATATGTTTCACTAAGTTTTATTTTACAGTAAAAGAATGTCCACACACTTCACAAGAATGTGGCTTTTCTCCAGTGTGAGTTCTCATATGTATCACTAATGTTGATTTTATAGAAAAGGAATCTCCACACACTTCACAAGAATGTGTCTTTTCCCCAGTGTGAGTTCTCATATGTATAACTAAATTTGATTTATTAGTAAAAGAATATCCACACACTTCACAAGAATGTGGCTTTCCCCCAGTGTGAGTTCTCATATGTATTACTAACTTTGATTTTTGCGAACAAGAATATCCACACACGTCACAAGAATGTGTCGTTTCCCCAATGTGAGTTCTCATGTGTCTCACTAAATGTGATTTTTGAGAAAAAGAATATCCACACACTTCACAAGAATGTGGCTTTTCCCCAGTGTGTATTCTCATATGCTTCAGTAAATATGATTTTTTAAAACAAGAATATCCACACACTTCGCAGTTATATGGCATTTCCCTAATGTGTATATTCATATTTAAATTAAATGCTCCTGGACCAAAATGCTCATTACCAAGTTATAAACAATATGACATTTTATCCAGACTTTTCAGTTTTAAGCTGGAGTTTTTTATGCAAGTCAGATTTTATGCTAAAGAAATTTCAATTGTGTTTAACTTTTAATTTGTTTGATAACAGATATTTTGTAGTGTAAAAGTTAAAATACTCTTTTCTAAATTAGCAGATTTTTCTGAAATGTTAAATTCGATATCTTATGATTTATGAAAACATTAAACAAAAATTCACAAATTTAAATATGTGTGATGTTCGTATCCCTATTTGTTAAACAATCCAGATAAAATAACTCTTCACACATGTATGTATAATAATGTTGTGTGCAAGCGTTTTTGTTGTCTGCCACGCAAGGAGATAATTGTATATAGAATAATAATTATGTATAGAATACCGTTTAAAGATAACGATGGTCACTTAATATTCAGTAAAAACATTCCAGCAGGAACATCTGCAAAAAAAAATAAATAAATAAAATATTTTAATATCATTGTTTATTTTAATCGTGCCAACAAAACAAGAAGCATAACTTTTTAAAACATTTAAAAATCACAGAAATAAACACTTAATTCACATTCATATTGTTTAAATGTTTAATAATATTCATATTGTTTAGATGTAAAATACTATTCATAGTATTTTGTAATAGATAAATGAATTATGCAATTAATAAAGTAAAATAAACAATAATAGATTAATAATTTTAGGTATAATAAGCATACAACTACCATCGTTGCTACTGAACAAAAGACGTCAAATAACAGATCTTCATATGCGGACTGTTTCCAGGAGATTTAGTGTAAGACCTGGGTCGGTCATACGCCAGCTGATCGTGTTATAATATTGTTTAAATGTTAATATATAAGGAATTATTCAATAAATCGAAATAAACAATAATATAGTAAGAATTTGTAGGAACAATAATACTATTGTTAATAATAAACTAATATATTGCTACTAATATACATGCAACTAGCATAGTTGCTACTGAAATTAATAAAAATATATTGCTAACCATAGAAATATAATAAACAATAATACAATAAAAGTGAATTTAAATACTCAGTAAATTAAAGTTAATAATACAAATCAATATATAATCTAGTTACTTAGCAATGAATACTAATATGGTCTTTTAAAATAGCTTTCGTTTTAAGTCATATGTGTGGAAATATAGCCGCTTATTTATAATGTATTTGATATTAAACTGCATATTTTCATAACATTACATATTTGTTAATACTAATAATAGCGAATTTAATACAACAGAATTGGGTTTTATATTTTTTTACTTTTATGTTTAGAAATCAACAGTTTTTCATTCAACGAATTATTTCACCGAACGTTTAATATTCATAATAATTTAATGCAACAGAATTGGGTTTTTATATTTTTCACTTTTATGTTTAGAAATAAACAGTTTTTCATTCAACGAATTATTTCACCGAACGTTTAATATTCATAATAATTTAATGCAACAGAATTGGGTTTTTATATTTTTTACTTTTATGTTTAGCAATCAACAGTTTTTCATTCAACGAATTATTTCACCGAACGTTTAATATTCATAATAATTTAATGCAACAGAATTGGGTTTTTATATTTTTTACTTTTATGTTTAGAAATCAACAGTTTTTCATTCAACGAATTATTTCATCGAACGTTTAATATTCATAATAATTTAATGCAACAGAATTGGGTTTTTATATTTTTTACTTTTATGTTTAGAAATCAACAGTTTTTCATTCAACGAATTATTTCACCGAACGTTTAATATTCATAATAATTTAATACAACAGAATTGGTTTTTATATTTTTTACTTTTATGTTTAGAAATCAACAGTTTTTCATTCAACGAATTATTTCACCGAACGTTTAATATTCATAATAATTTAATGCAACAGAATTGGGTTTTTATATTTTTCACTTTTATGTTTAGAAATAAACAGTTTTTCATTCAACGAATTACTTCACCGAATGTTTAATATTCATAATAATTTAATGTAACAGAATTGGGTTTTTATATTTTTCACTTTTATGTTTAGAAATCAACAGTTTTTCATTCAACGAATTATTTCACCGAACGTTTAATATTCATAATAATTTAATGCAACAGAATTGGGTTTTTATATTTTTCACTTTTATGTTTAGAAATAAACAGTTTTTCATTCAACGAATTATTTCACCGAACGTTTAATATTCATAATAATTTAATGCAACAGAATTGGGTTTTTATATTTTTCACTTTTATGTTTAGAAATAAACAGTTTTTCATTCAACGAATTATTTCACCGAATGTTTAATATTCATAATAATTTAATGTAACAGAATTGGGTTTTTATATTTTTCACTTTTATGTTTAGAAATCAACAGTTTTTCATTCAACGAATTATTTCACCGAACGTTTAATATTTATAATAATTTAATGCAACAGAATTGGGTTTTTATATTTTTTACTTTTATGTTTAGAAATCAACAGTTTTTCATTCAACGAATTATTTCACCGAACGTTTAATATTCATAATAATTTAATGCAACAAAATTGGGTTTTTATATTTTTTACTTTTATGTTTAGAAATCAACAGTTTTTCATTCAACGAATTATTTCATTGAACGTTTAATATTTATAATAATTTAATGCAACAGAATTGGGTTTTTATATTTTTTAATTTTATGTTTAGAAATCAACAGTTTTTCATTCAACGAATTATTTCATTGAACGTTTAATATTCATAATAATTTAATGCAACAGAATTGGGTTTTTATATTTTTTACTTTTATGTTTAGAAATCAACAGTTTTTCATTCAACGAATTATTTCACCGAACGTTTAATATTTATAATAATTTAATGCAACAGAATTGGGTTCTTTTTTTACTTTTATTTTAAGAAATCCAAGTTTCTTCATTCATAACGAAGTCCCTGAACAGAGAATTGATGAAGATCAAGAAGTCAAACAAGTTAATCTTTGTTTCTGTATCTTGTCAATATTTAACGTACATTAACTGTCAGCCGTGTTTTGTGTAGACAGAGCGGCAAGCACTGCTGATTATAGTTAATTCATCCTTACAACCAGCTTGTTAACTACTTTAAATTATGTCTCCCTTTACTGCGGATGTTTTTTAGGGTTGTTACACCTAATGATTTATCTGCTGCAATCAATTTTGAATGTCGTTTATATAGTGCTGAGATGATATTAAGTAATAAAATTAACAGTGGATAAGCAAGTTTCATATTTAAAAATATATGATAATTCAATGAAGGCTGAATATCCATATTGTCATTAAATATCATCTTTATTGTTTGTATAGCAAATTTTGCCCGGATATTAAATTGAGGTTATGTAAATAAGAACTACCTGTCTTTAAACTTGAATCACAATTTTAATTATTTTTACAAGTTATGTTTTACAGAATAGTAAAAAAATTGTGCAAATTGCAAAAAAGTTATAAAGAAAAAAATTGATATAATTGTTATAACTTGATATAATGTTACATATAAAATACCAGACGTCGTTAACAATAAAGTTAGCTAATGTGCAGCTTGACAAAGTCTAGTTCTCATTTTCAGCTACCAATATCCATTTTGCATATTGTTTATGATGTTCACACCAGGTGGTATGACGTCATAAAATTCGTAATGGTGTAAGAGTTGTTTATAAAATAAGCCAATGGTATCTTTGATAATTTGTATTATGTGTAAGGCGTGTGTAACAACTCACCTGCCAAATCGATTGACCCTTAAAATGTTTATGTATTTTATCAATACTAATTCATCTTCTCATAATAATCAGACAATATATATATTGTGCGGTTTTACTTCATTGTTTGGTGAGCATTGGATTAGATAGGCTTACTTAACATTTCTGAGCTGGCACTATACATTTTGTGTGTGGTTTATAAAGTGCAGACTTAAGAGGTATAAAGTTATTTAATTAGAACTAGAGCACAAATTGTTTATGGGAGAGACTTTATAGAATTTTATGATCTCCACAGAATATGTTCTAAGAAAGTTCTGAAACATGTTGGATTTAAATTTGCGACCCCAGTTTTTAAGAGTTTGTAACAGTTGCTTTTTTTTTTAAAGTTGCTTTTACATAATAATTAATATATTTTTTCAAGTTTAAGAAAAGTTTTAAATTATTATATTTTTTAGAGTCAATGAAAATTTTACGTTTGAAATGTTATATACCCACATTTCACTTATGTTTTTTTACAAAGGAATCACCATTTATCAAGGCCGAGATGTCACTCGAGGATAAGGGTCGATAAGCATACAGTGGTCAATGGAACACTGTCGTCATAATTGGTAGTGAACATTTGGTATATTGGATTACTTAAGGGAAACGGCTCATTAAGAACTTGTTTAGGTTGGACTTGAAAATGACCATATCATAGTCAGCTGGAAAGCAGGCAAATAGAAGAGTTTCACAGGTGTGCATACTAAGAAAGAAACTTTGTTCATGGAATCTATGTTTATGTTTAGGCACAGATAAAGAGTGGTGGAAATTATTGATAATTTTTTTCAGCTAGACGAGTGTTTCTCATGAAAGTTTGGCGAGGGGCACTATAGACTGGAGCTCAGACGAGCACTTGCCATGAAAATAATGATAAAGCAGAGAGGGGCTGTGAGAATGAGTTTGCAGGGAAGAGAAAATGGCATCACCCACTAGACTATGAAGTCTACTTTTAATTCTGTTAAGACAAGGAACATGTGTTGGAATAGATACATTGAGATCATTGCCAAGACTGCTGCAAAGAACATGGGCTCTCTCTACCCTGCTAGAAAGTTACCTACACTTGAAAATATCCTATACCTCTACAAAGCTACCATTCGCCCATGTATGTAGTATTGATATGACATTTGGGTTGGTGCATCTGCTACTAGTCTATTGCTCCTGGGCAGGGTTCAAAAGAGAGTCACCAACCTGATTGAACCTGAAATATTGTATCCCTCTGCTTGTTTTACAAGTATTTTAATGGTGGATGATCTGATGAACTACAAGCTATTGTACCCCCTTAATGAAAATACCCCGACAAACCTGACAAGCAGCAAAGTCCCACCCCTACACAGTAGATATCCTTAGATGTATGAAAGCCTTCTACTCTAATTGTTTCTTTCCCAGAACTGATAGACTTAAAAATTATCTTCTGGCTTCCTGCTTCCCCAACTGTACTGACATGCAGAAGTTCAAGTGTAAGGTGAACCGACATCTTGCTGCCAAACTCCCACGTAGTACCCTTGTAGCTTATGTCCCTGATAGTAGCTCCCTACATCAAAGTGGCAATGTGTCTTGTTTGGGGTGAAAATGTAATAAAAAATGCATAGTTTTCCACTCAAAATGGCTGCCGACTGTGAAGTCCACTTGCACGTTTTTTTTTAAATCTTAATTTACTTTACTTATGCAGAGAGTGATCCACACACACACATACATACAGATATATATATATATATATTTATATATATATCTATATCTATATATATATATATATATATATATATATATATATATATATATATATATATATATATATAAATAGGCGGTGGTAGTGCACTTACTGATCCGGGCTATTTTTTAAAATCATATTTCCAAGTTTAATTAAAGTTTTATGACATGTTTTTTTATTATTCAATTGTAAGGTTAAATATACAAAACACCCTCGCCTCCCCATACAGATATATATATATATATATATATATATATATATATATATATATATATATATATATATATATATATATATATATATATTAAATAGGCGGTGCTAGTGCACTTACTGATCCGGGCTATTTTTTAAATCATATTTCCAAGTTTAATTAAAGTTTTATATGTGTTTTTTTATTCAATTGTAAGGTTAAAGTATAGAATAGGTACAAAACGCACTCGCCTCCCCATGTTAAGGATGGCTTTTAAAATAATAACGTTATTATCTCAGCACGGATCAATAAGTGCACTTGTAAACAATTAAATACTGAAAAAAGCAGTTAACATTAGAACTTTCGAAGAAATCACGTAAATTTTACTTAAATAAACACATTTTGGTGCTAATGCAGAGAGTGATCCGCGCTATTTTTTAAATCGTATTTCCAACTTTAATTAAAGTTTTATGATATGTTTGTTATTCAATTGTAAGGTTAAAGTACAGAATATACCCCCCTCCATATGTTAAGAATAGCTTTTTATAATGTTATAATTTCAGCACGGATCACTCTCTGCATGAGTACCCACATTTTTATTGACGAAATAAATATTTTCATTGGATTGCCATAAAATTAAACCTTTTTATGTTTAATATGATTTTAAAAATCAATATGGGGGCGGGGGGAGATTGCAAAAAAAAGTTTCAGATTATTTAAAAGTTATTGAATGGGATTTTATTAAAGCGTAAAAAAATAACTTACCTTTCATATTGTAAACTTATTTTAATATTTTAATTTTACTTAAATAAACACATTTCAGTCAATGTCAAGTTTCTTTCCAACTCCTCAAAAAACTTTAAAATGACAACTTTAATAGGTTTTCGGTTATGCTGAAAACGAATATCACATTTAAATTTGGGGAAGATAAGTAGTTTTCATAATATGAAGAAATTACTTTTTCAATAAGTGGGGGATCACTTTCCTATATAAAAGTAACGTAAAATGAGTACCCACTTTCTGGTCACTAAGTAATTTCTTCAGATCATACAGCAATTTTTAAGTGTTATATTCGTTTTCAGCCCCCCCCCCCGAAAACCGGCGTTGTTTTTTACTAAGAGATTCGTTCATTTTTTTTTTTTTTTCATTTTAAAATTTGTTTTATATGACCAAATTATTAGGTGACCAGAAGACGGGTGCTTTTTTTACGCTAAATTTATATAAGACAGTGATTCATTATCCAATACTTTAAAAAAAAGTAATTTCTTCATATCATGAAAACTACTTATCTGCCCCAAATTTACATGTGATATTCGTTTTCAGCACCATTGAAAACCTAGACAAGTCGTCAGTTTAAAGGTTTTTGAGGAGTTGGAAATAAACTTGACATTGACCCACATGGTCACATATATATTTTCGAAGTGACTATTCGCAGCCGGCTGCGGCTATTCTAAAATGCTATTCGCAGCCGGCCGGCGGCGAAACCGGAAGTTGTCGAGTCGACGGTATTGATCTCAAAATTATACAAAAAAAAAACTTTACCAGAAATTTATATTCACTTTATTGAAAAGAGCATAAAATTTCACATTGAACCTGAAAATTACGTAAAAATTGAACTAATAGAAAAATTTAGATCGATTTTTAAAGTTAAAAAAGTTTTTAAAAAAGTGAACTCGTAAAAATCAATGTATGGCTGCTTGTAACATCGGAGAAACGCGCTTAATGTTTATGATTTTACGAATCTACAAAGTAATAAAAGTTATAAACATTGTACGGTTCATAGTTTTGGTAGTTATTGTGGGAAAATAGAAAATGTCAGCTTTCCCCTTTTCAGACTTCAGTTTTTTTTTTATTCTATTTTAATTTTTGCTACTTAATAAAAGCTAAATATGTATTGTCCACATGAGCGTTTCTTTCGATTACACCACCAGAAAAAGTAGTTTACGTGTTGTTTGCCAGATTATAAGGAGAAAATTTGATGATTGCTAATAAGACTAATGTTAAAATATCAAAAAACGAAATGTATCCTCAGTTGTGTTGTTAAAGAAATGTTTGTAAATCAAGTGGATTTGTTGTTTTTTTTTTCTTATGATGAAATAACTACTAATATGTTGGAAACTATATTTACATTGACACCGATTATAGGGTTCGTAGTTTTGGTAGTTGGGAAGACGCCGATTCACTGTTCTGCCTCTGGATTAGTTCGCAGTTCGGGTAGTTGGTGTAATCATGAATATTCTGACCATTGCGAAGACGCTTTTTACTGTACTGTAAAAACACTGAAGTTTAGTTTGCTTTTAGAGACAAGTCTATTGACTGAGAAAGGGTAAATCGTATAAAACAATTTGAACCAACATGACTTTTATTTATGATTTTGTAAAGATGTACCTATTTACTATGCCTCCCCATGGGACAGAGTTAGACACCAGGGTCGTTTTTTAACGTGGAGAAAAGGTACAAAAATAAAAATTGTCTCAGTCGTGAAGGATTTCTCCTCCACCGAAAGAGAACAAGAAAATGAAGTGCAGCATCTAAAGAACAGATACTACACTTTGATCTTGACCACTTTCAATGTAGAAAACAAGTCGACTTTGTTGAAGGGGCATGTTATGTAGAAAAATAGCTGATGGAGGGGTATGTAAAAAAAAGCACACTAAGGCGAGTGAGAGGCATTTACTGTAGAAAGAATGCAAACTTAGTTGAGGGAGGGGCATTTAATGACGAAAAAAAAAACTTAACTGACTGATTGGGGATGGGCACTCTGACATAAGCCAAAACAAAGAATGCAAAGAATATCATTAGTATATCAGTCGGTCACTCAGCTATTGGTAAATAGTCGCCACCACCAAAAAGAATTGCAAGTCATCAGACGAAGTAAAACTATATCTACATAACTATATGAGTAAATGCATTTGGTTTGTCATAATAACGACAAGGCAAAAACATAGTATCATATTCTAACAAACAAAACAATGCATCTGATTCGGCAAAACATAGTTAATATTAGTACACAAACAATCAACAGGTACTACACTTTCATTTTAATGTCCTGTCTCTGAAAACATATAATTCATGAAAATTGAGCAAACCTCAACAATCAGATAGACTACATTCAAAGCAGTCAACAAAATAAAGTTTATTTCTGACAAAGTTAATTGAAAATGGCTAATCTTATTTATATAAAAAAAACAACACACTAAAACATTGGTTGTGAAAAATGTATTAAAAAAAACCCATAGCTTTCATCATTTAATATAGAAGCAATTCACTTGCACTTACAGAACCCTGACGCCTTAACTAATGACAATTAGCTATTTCCCTTTTTAAATACGGGGTTAATGCCTGGGAGCTTTCGGCAGAATGATGATAATGCGGAACTGGTGTGAGAAAATAAACCAGGAACAGGTACACTACACTCGGTGTTGATTGTATGTTTAGTAGACATATGCTTTTGATAACAATAAGTTGCAAGTTTCATAATGTAATCATGTCCTTATTGTTTACTTTCTTTGTTGATATTGTTTAATTTCTTTGTCCAAATCTATTTTTGTCATTGGCTTTCATGTTTGTACAATTCCTTCCCAGTATTTGAGTTGTTTATGTGAAATATTTAGTTTAAATTTTTTATGAGGAATATTTGGATTATTCGGACTATTGTTCTTATGTTGGATGGTAATATTAGTTCGACTAACTCAAATAATAATTAATTGTTCAGTTAAAAAAATAAACTTGTATTTCTTTATCTTTATTATATAAATTGCACATATAATAATATAATTGCATATATAATAATATAATTGCACATATAATAATATAATTGCACACACAAAAGTAATATATACATAATAAATCGTAACAAGCCTTAAACATTGACAAATATATTCTAAATTTCATTCGGCACATTTAACTAATCAACGGACATTTTTACACGAGGAACAAAATAATGATTACACCGTTGTACGATGACCTGAATTCATTCTTGTTTAGCAGTTGATTTCCTCGTCAAATAATTTCACGTTTAAATCGTGTTATTCATTTTTTAAATTAAGATTCTTTTATATTTTCGTATATTTTATTTCTTAAAAAATTGGACTCACGGAAACAAAATTGTATCGATTTACTATAGAAATCCTAACATTTGGATTTTTTTTGTTTTGAACACAAAACAAAAATTGTATCAATTTACTATAGAAATCCTAACGTTTGGATTTGTTTTTTTGTTTTGAACACAAAACAAAAATGAATTCATTTCGATTTCTTTTTCGTATTGAATTCTTGGAATTAAGGTAAGTTTTTTTTTCCTTTATTTTTACACTTTTTAAAAACTTCCCTTCAATATGTTAAAAATAATCTTAAACATTAAAATAAGTTTATTTTTATTGCAATCCAATAAAAATACGAAGTGACTATTCGCAGCCGGCTGCGGCTATTCTAAAATGCTATTCGCAGCCGGCCGGCGGCGAAACCGGAAGTTGTCGAGAGAAACGCGCTTAGACATTTTGTAAACATTGTTTTTAAAAAGAAGTTGTCGGAGAAACGCGCTTAGACATTTTGTAAACATTGTTTTTAAAAAATAAAAAATAATACTTCTATTATGTTTTAAACGACTGTAATAGTTTATTTTGGAAGTATATTTCATAAGGAAAATAAACAACCCACTTTAAAAACAGAAATTACGAGTTTTATATATTTTATTCGCAGTTTTTTGTTGGGGGGTGTAAAAAACTCCGCCTAAAATTCTGATACACCTAGCGGGCGGGCAACGAAGCCTGTAAAATGGCGACAGGTAGAGCCAGTCTCCAGGGGTTAATACCATCTAAACGGTAAATTTGCTGTGGGGTTGATTATCAGATTCGTTGTCAGCGACCCGAAAACCTGTGTAAGAAGGCAGGACTAAAGTGATCGGTGTTATGAAAGAATGGTAATATCGCGGTTCAAAAATATCAGTAAATACGCTAATTTTATTAAAAATAAACTTTGCCAAAAAACACAAATTATTTACTAAAAGCAAAAATATTTCGCAACTGAGCAAGTGATAAGCCACGCCCATGCCGTTCTCTGCATGAGTACCCCAAATTCTCCGCTGTGTTAGTAATGAAAAACTAAAACAAATAATTAAAATGAAAAGACATGTTAAATTCTCCGCTCAAAATAAAAAATGGGATTCGCCACTGTGTTGGTAATTAAAAATTAAAACAACTTATTTTTTACTTGTAAACTGGTTTATTAATTGTAGAAAACAAAAATAAATGGGAGAAAAAAGCAGCTCAAAATGAAAGAAATTGTTAAATTCTGTTACAAAAGAAAACAAATTATTTTTACAATTCTAGTCAAGAATTTACTTAAGATTTGTCTGACGTCACTTCCGGTCAGCTCATGCGACCGGCTGCGAATAGCATTTTAGAATAGCCGCAGCCGGCTGCGAATATCAACGGCCTATATTTTATACACGAAACCAATATTTTTATTGGATTGCAATAAAAAATAAACTTATTTTAATATTTAAGATTATTTTAACGTTGTTGAATAATATTGTTGTAAAGTGAAAAAAAAAAAATAAACTTACCTTCCATTCGAGGAATTTTATACGAAAAATAAAACGTTTTCCTTTTGTGTCAAACGACGCAGAAAATTTGTTTGTTAGGATTTCTTAATATAATCTTTAGTAAATTGTTACAAATTTTGTTTTGTGTGTCCAATTCATTAAGCAATTAAATATATGAAAATATAAAAGAATCCAAATTAAAAGACAAAAAAAAAAACACGATTTAAACGTGAAATTATTATAAGAAGAAAAAAATCAACTGCTTCATAACAAAGAACTTATGTTCATCGTAAAACGGTGTAATCATTATTTTGTTCCTCGTGTAAAAGATTGAACATTTCATTATGATTTGGATTAGTCGAACTACTGTTTACATCCAAGATGAGAACAGCAATCCAAATAATCCAAATATAAAAAAATGCAAAACTGAATATTTCACATAAACAATTAAAAAAGGATGGAATTGAACAAATTGCGAAGTCAATCAAATAACAAAAACTAGATTTGAACCAACAAGAAACAAAACAATAATCACATGATTACATTATGAAAATTGCGACTTATTTTTATCAGATTCGATTCCGTTAACTTTACGATGACCTTAACTTATAATTCCATTAAACCTGATGTTTTACATGCAATCAACGACTAACGATGAAAGTGTAGTAACTGTTTCTAGTTTGTTTGCGCATTTCAGCCATGTGTCGCGTTGTCGCTATTCTGGCTTTCCTTGCCATGTTTTGCGCCATCCCATGTATTATCTCCTCCTTTGATAAAGACGTAGTGCAATGTTTAACAGAGGTATCCTTTTCACAGAGAAGTAACGCAATGTTGTAAAATGTCCCCACTCGCAGATGGGAATATGGGAAAAAATAGAACAGAACACAAATCGATACTGAACAACATTCTTGTAATTTGCTTGCACGGGTTTACACATAGATTCGAAAAAGTTCTCAAAAAACAAATATATAACAAATAAATCTTATAAAAAACAAGATAAGTTACTTTTCTACCAAACTGGATATATTTTTCGTGTTTTTATTCAATGTAACATGTTTATTCAGCTCGAAAAACATACATTGTTTACCGATGTATTGGAAAATTCAAAATGGCGCTCGACTCTCTCTCTCTTTAACACGGTAATTTCGGGTAAAAGGTGTTATAAATAATAAACTAGACAAAATACTATTAAAAATCCACCGAATATATGTCAACCTATGTCACGGTAATATATATTGAGCGAGTTTTTAACAGTATTTTGTCTTGTTTTATATTTATAGCACTTTTCCCAAACTTACCGTGTCAAAGAGAGAGTCGGGCACCATTTTGAATTTCTCAATAAATCACATCGGCAAACACAATATGTTTTGCGAGCTGAATAAACATGTTACATTAAATAAAAACACTGAAAACATATCCAGTTATGTAGAAAAGGAACTTATCTTGACTTTGATAAAATTTATTTGTTATATATTTGTTTTTTGACAACTTTTTCGAATCTATGTGTACAGTAATACAAACCCGCTTGCACCCTACTATATATATATATATATATATATATATATATATATATATATATATATATATATATATATATATATATGAAATAAAATAAAATGGAGGTCGAAGGACCTGGATACTCAACGTTTCGCCCGATTTATGCGGGCTTCTTCAAGAGGGATGGTCATTGACGAGAGAGTCGGAGGCTATATATAATGATGGGGGAGAGCAGCGTGTTTTCCTCATGTAAATTAGATGTCATATGTGAATGATCACCGTGCCCCAAAAAGATGGCAGCCCACGTAGAACGGTCGACCTCCATAATTTAAATGCAATGACAAGACGAGAAACACACCACACACCCTCCCCATTCAATCTTGTCAATACGATACCTCCAGGAAAAAAGAAAACTATTCTGGATGCCTGGAACGGATATCACAGTGTTCCTCTGGCTGTAAAGGCACGGGATGCCACCACTTTCATAACAGAATGGGGCAGATACAGGTATTTGCGAGCCCCCCCCCCCCAAGGTTTCCAAGCGTCCAATGATGGTTACACAAAGAGATTCGACACAATTACAGAAGGGTTCCCTCGTGTTGCTCGCTGTGTGGACGACTCTATCTTGTGGGATGATGATATGGCACTATCCTTTTGGCATACCGTTAGATACATCATACTATGTGCTGAAAATGGAATAGTATTTAACCCAGAAAAATTCCAATTCGCAAAAGACAATGTAGAGTTTGCTGGCTTCGACATCAGCTTAACAGGGTACAAACCATCTCAAAAATGACTTGAGGGCATCAGAAACTTCCCATCACCGACAAACATTAGAGGAGTTAGATCTTTCTTTGATTTGATTAACCAAGTTTCATATGCGTTTGCCCAAGCACCCATCATGTCACCCTTCAGAGAACTACTGAAACATAACAGCAGGTTTTACTGGGACGATACATTGGAACAACTCTTCCAGCAATCCAAGGAAACAATCCTAGAAAACATCCGGGATGGCGTTCGAACATTCGAAATAAATCGCCCAACATGTCTGACTACAGACTGGAGTCGAACAGGAATAGGATTTACCCTACTCCAAAAACATTGTGCATGCCCGTCCACAATGGACCACCGTTGTGGGCCAGGACATTGGAAAGTTGTATATGCTGGCTCCCGATTCACTAGACCTGCTGAGAACCGGTATGCACCAATTGAAGGGGAAGCTTTAGCTATAAGGTTTGGATTGGAAAGCTGCAAAATGTTTGTTTTAGGCTGCCCCCACCTGATACTTGCTATTGATCACAAACCCCTTGTGCCGATAGTCAATGATCGTAGCTTGGACGAAATAAAAAATCCCAGGATTTTAGATATCAGAGAGCAGACCCTGATGTACCAGTTCAGGGCCATATCAATACCAGGCGACGCCAATGGTGGAGCAAATGCCATGCTCCGTATCCCTACACATACCACCAAGGTCGCAGCAGCGGAACTGGATAGCATAGAAGAAGCGTTGCAAGCTGGAATAGAATCCCGATACAACCAAGAAACATCTCCTATCAAGATGGTGCGCATACAGCAAGAAGCCGCGATGGATCACCAATACATGAACCTCGTGGAAACAATAGAACAAGGATTCCCTGAACACAAGGATCTTTTACAGCCAAATATTAAAAATTTTGGAATATGCGAAACGACCTATACACAGTTCAGTCTCTAGTATTCAAGGAAGGCCGCATATTAATTCCAAAAAACCTACGTCGCGAACTCATCGACCAACTCCATGTTGGCCACCAGGGGGTCAACAGTATGAGAAGCAACGCCAGACAACGTTTTTTTTATGGCCTGGTATGGGAGCACAATTGCAGGAAAAGCGCAATCAGTGCAAGCACTGTAACGAAATTGCCCCATCAAACCATAAAGAACCTGCAATGGAGCCTGTCCACCCAGAATACCCTTTCCAGTCGACAGTAAAAGATATTTTCAACATGGCGGGACGGAAATATATGATGTATGCTGACAGATATTCAGGTTGGACAGAGGTATCTTCAATGCAACAAGACGCCAGGATCTCCACAGTATGCAACATTTTACGCAGGTATTTTGTGAATTATGGTGTGCCGGAGGAAATTGCTTGTGACAGTGGGCCCCCATACAACTCTGATGAGTGGAGGACATTTCTCAAAACATGGGGCATATCCCTCCGAGTCTCGTCGGCATATTATCTACAAAGCAATGGCAGAGCTGAGGCAGCTGTCAAGCATATGAAGAGGATATTAACAACAAATGTTAGCCCAAATGGTTCACTGGATACGGATGAAGTGGCAAAAGCACTGCTACTCCATCGCAACACACCACCACCTGACATAGGTGCGTCACCATCAGAACTTCTATTCGCTCGTCCCCTGAATGACCACTTACCAAACCCCACAAAATTTCGCCATGAATGGTTGGAACTCGCCAACATGCGCGAGAGGGCCATTAATCAGCGTTTCCTCAACAACATGAAACACACTGAAAACAGGCAACAACTCAACCCAATAAGAATTGGGGAACATGTGTCAATTCAAAACCAACATGGACACAAACTACTGCGCTGGGATAACACTATCACGATTGTTGAAACTCTCCCCCACAGACAATACCGTGTATTAGTTGATAACAGCAGAAGAACCACACTCCGAAACCGCCGTTACCTTCGCAAAATAAGCACGGATAGCCGCAACCTGGCTCATGATGACACCCTACCAGATGACCTACCAAACAGAATCAGGATCCATTCCCCACAGTCACCTACAAACTCAAACCCAGTACGCCCAGACAGCCAACAACACCCTCAAATACAAATAGCACCAACCCCACCTTCCACACCAGGTACTAAAATAAAGAATGAACCCCTGAAAATGACAGATACAGGGCAGAATGAAAGATCTGAAGCTAGGTCTAGACCTATCCGTAACAGACGATTACCGTCTAGATTTAAGGCCTTCCAGCTTGGATGATAATAATAATAATAGTGGTAATAATAATGATAATAATAATTAAAAAAAATACTTTAAATAAAAAATAAATAAATAAATAAAAATAACATGTAAACATAACATTGAGTTATGTACCCTTATCCGAATTCTCCAGGAAGGAGAGAGAAAAAGGGACGTTCATGGCGGACCCAATAAAGGTACACATGTACGTCGCTTATCGAGGCTAACTACTGTGTCTTGTTGTCTTTCCCGTATGAGTGAAGTCCTTCCCTCCTAATTATACAGTTGGTATGAAAACAATTCATCCTGTATTTTGATTGTTCTTTTTAAGTTACACTCCAGACAGTAATATTTCATTAAATAAAGAGCTTTTATATTGCAGGAAGAGAGAAGATTCGGCTGTTATTGTTAAGAAGTATTATCTCACTATTATGGCGATGAGGGTTGTGTCACCTTTTATGAGACATGTTTGCTTCCAATCGACAAATTGATGAAAAACCGATTCAATTGCTATGAAATGATGCCAGTTATTCATCCAGGAATTTATAGGTATTTTATGCATCGAGTTTTTTTTGTATTTTATTCTATGCATCGATTTTTATACTGTAAATCGTAACGTAAATTGTAAATGTGAACCGTATCATCAACCGTTGTCATTTCATACAATTATAAATTATACATCGATTTTTTATACTGAAAATCAATCCAACGATATAATCAACATTTTATTGTTATCTTATACATTCCAAACGAGATATTTTAAAGTTTCTAGGGAGTAATCCCTCGCTGTTATGTTGTGTTGCCTTTTATGAGCTATACTTGTGTCGCTTGCATCCCTGCTTGGACTTTCCAACTTCCTTATGTTATTTTCATGCTTGTCTTTTGTCTATATCGATTTCTGTCTTTTTGGTTGGTAATTCCCTCTTAAAAATAAAATTGACACTCATGAAAATAGACGAAATAAAAATTATTTGGTAAAAATGCCTCCCAGGCCACACAAAAAATATTAACGTTATACAAAAATGCAAAATAAAAAAAAAATAATATATTTTGTAAATCCTTACAATCGAACTCAGTGTAGACCCCCCCTTAATTTTTTTTACCATTACGTTTGAACAATTATTAAAAAATATAAAGGAATTCTTAATAGTAAATAGCTACCCTGTTGTTCTTGGCCTTCGGACCGGGATCAAATTGTAGTATCTGTTCTGCAGATGCTGCACTTAAGATAATTTGTCTCAGTCAATGGAGGGGAAACCGTCTATACTGGGGCAATTACCATTTTTGGACCCAACTAGAGTACCCTTTTGCCTTTTTTTCGGGGAGCTGGTTTAACCCCACATAAAAACGACCTTGTGTCACATTTTGGTTTGGGGGAAAGCAAATAAATATTAATAGTAAATAGCTAGGATCCCAGTCAATGGGACAATTACTATTTTTGGACCCATAAATTATTATGGGTCCAAAAAAAAATAAATAATAATAATAATAATAATGTAAATAGGATTTTAAAAATTGGGGATCACTTTTCTATATAAATTTAACGTAAAATGAATACCCCATTTAGCAGTCACCGAGACACTGAATAGATTACATTTTTTAATTAGTGTGGTTGACATGGGTGACTTATATCGGTTTTTGCTTAATGGTTATTTAAAAACGTATCGGCTATACTCCCCCTCGAAATAGAAAGAAAACAAAATGTGACACGAGCATTCTCTCCTCTTTTCCTATGCCATAAAATTTAGACACTACGAACGATTACATGTCTTGTTGATCACTAACTGGCCACGAAGTGGATGCGCATTTTACATTAAATATATATTGTTAAATGATCACACACTCTAAAATTTTAATTATTTATTTTTTATCAATTATTTCTTTTCAGATATTTTTAGTCTTTTGAAATATAACAAAAAATAAAGTAGATTTTGAATTCGTAGATGATAAACTATGCTGTGTAGATTGTAAAAAATTACCGATTTTTTTCAACATTAAGTTTCTGTTCATTGATTTTATGTAAACTTTATAAAACCATTAGCCCCTATTCTAAAATCTTAATAATTGGATAAAATATCAAAAATAAAACATTATCCTCCAGATACTTATAGACAGAAAAAGAATTGTATAAAATGTTCAAACAATTAAATATCGAAAACCAGTTTTTCACCAACTTTGAATTAAATGTTTTTTATGGTAAATTATTTAGTTCATGGTAAACATTATTTTCTCAGAAATCACCAAATTATTACTTAAGTAAACAAATTTTGACAGAAATCCAAATGTCAGATGAACATTGTACTTAAAATAAATACATTTGAAGTAAAAACAAATATCGAACTGAATATAGAATGGAATTTTTTAAATGTAAAATTCATAAATTTTATTCACATTTATTATAAAACACGATGGAATTAATATATTTTTTTAAAATCTAAAATTCATAAATTTTATTCACATTTGTTATAAAACACGATGGAATCAACAGATTTTTATTAGATTGCAAGAAATAAAAATATTTTTTTTAATATTTAAGATTATTTTACAACATATAGAATGGTATTGTTTAAATGTCTAAAAAAACAAACTTACCTTTCATTACAAGAATTCAATTAAAAAAGTGAAATTTGTTTTAGTTTTAGTAAATCGATAAAACTTTAGTTTTGTGTATCCAATTCATTAAGAAATAAAATATATGAAAATATAAAAGAATGGAAAGTTGTCAATTCTAGTTTTTTTCGTACTTTTAATCTGTGTTCTAGTTTTTTTTTTTAATTTGTTATTCTAGAACTTATCCACATTTTTTCAATTCCAGATGTTAGATTTGATTCTAGATGTTATCAGAATTTTCTGGCTTGTTTTTTATTTCTTCTAGGATCAAATTGGTCTCTAAGTCACTAGATCCCTTATCTTCAAACAGGGGCTTCCCATACTCTTCCAGGTCTTGCTTTTTTAGTAACTTTTCCACAGTGATTTTCTCTCTTATAAGTTTCTGTAGAAAAGCATTGCATTACTTCTAAAGAGATTATTATGTTTGTTCTCCTTTGGGCAAGTGCTTGTATCTTGCCTTCTATTTTGTCCTCTAGTTCTTTTGCAACTTTTCCATCTCTTCTATTTTACATTGAAAACTGAGCCAGCAGATGATATTCTTTAATCGCCATGCTGATGTAATATTTTTTGCTTCGGACTTGCATTGTTTTTGGAATTGAGGACACCTTTTTTTTCTGTAGACTCCTGTAGAGATCTGTGAGTTGCTTCAATGGGTTCAGTACGAGTTTTCATGTGTCACTAAATGTGATTTTACAGAACAAGAATAGCCACACACTTAACTTCTCATATGTGTCAATTACGTTGATTTTGCAGAACAATAATATCCAGTGTCAGTTCTCATATGTGTTTATAACGTTAATTTTGTAGAACAATAATATCCACTGTCAGTTCTCATATGTGTCAATAACGTTAATTTTTCCAGAACAATAATATCCACACACGGGACAGACTGTTCAGTTTGATCAACTAAGACTGGTGGTGTGGTTCTGGAAATTATTCAAAACTTCACAAGAATATGGTTTTCCGTTTTTTGTTTTATTTTACTTCGTTGAAAGTTCTCAGAAATCAAGGGACCCACTACCTGGGACTAACACTTGAAGTCTATATGAGATACATAGATATTCGAATATTCCATTTAAGTGCTACTGCATTCTCATATATCTAACTGATTTTGCAAAACCCGCCGAACGCTTGAAGTTTTGCCAAAAGTGTGAGTTCGCATGTTTCACTAAATGTGAGTTTGTAGAACAGGAATATCCACAAACTTCACAAGAATGTGGTTTTTCGCTTTTTGTTTTATTTTACTTCAGTCGAAGTTCTCAGAAATCAAGGGGTCCACAAGCAGGGGCTCGTTGTGCATTCTCATATGTCTAACTAAGGTTGCCTTTTGAGAATAAGAATATCCACAAACTTCACAGGAATATGGCTTTTCGCCAGTGTGAGTTCGCATATGTGTCGTTAATGTTGATTTAATAGAACAAGAATATCCACAAACTTCACAAAAATATGGCTTTTCGCCAGTGTGAGTTCTCATATGTTTCACTAAATGTGATTTTGTAGAACAAGAATATCCACAAACTTCACAAGAATATGGTTTTTCACCAGTGTGCGTTCGTATATGTATCGTTAACGTTGATTTAATAGAACAAGAATATCCACAAACTTCACAAGAATATGGCTTTTCGCCAGTGTGAGTTCTCATATGTTTCACTAAATGTGAGTTTTGAGAACAAGAATATCCACAAACTTCACAAGAATATGGTTTTTCGCCAGTGTGCGTTCGCACATGTCTAACTAAGCATGGTTTTTTAGAACAAGAATATCCACAAACTTCACAAGAATATGGCTTTTCGCCAGTGTGAGTTCGCATATGTTCCACTAAATTTGATTTTGTAGAACAAGAATATGCACAAACTACACAAGAATGTGTTTTTTTGCTCGTGTGCGTTCTAACTAAGCCACTATGAGTGCGCATATGTTCCACTAAATGTGATTTTGCAGGACAACAGTATCCACACACTTTACAGGAATGTCGTTTTTCGCCAGTGTGCGTTCTCATATGTCTAACTAAGCTTGATTTTTGAGAACAAGCATATCCACACACTTCACAAGTATATGGCTTTTCGCCAGTGTGAGTTCGCATATGTTTCACTAAATGTGATTTTTTAGAGCAAGAATACCCACAAACTTCACAAGAATGTTTTTTATTGCCAGTGTGCGTTCCCATATTATCGCTAACGTTGATTTAGTAGAACAAGAATATCCACACACTTCACAAGAAGGTGGCTTATTGCCAGTTTGAGGTCGGATATCTTTCACTAAATTTGATTTTTCAAAACAAGAATACACACAAACTTCACAAGAATGTGGCTTTCCCTTTTTTGTTTTATTTTACTTCAGTCGAATTCTCAGAAATAAAGGGGCCCACAACCTGAGGCTAACACTTGAACTTAATGAGATATATAGATATTAGAATGTTCCATTTAAGTTCATTATCTCTAAAACACTGAGTTAGTAAAGAAATTGAGAACATCATTTTCCTCTCCCCAATTAATCATTTTGCTATGTTGTAATACATCTTTCATTTTGTTCTCTTGGTCTTACTGGATTCCAGGACAAGTTTGAGTTATCTTGTCTGACTAATCGGATTTCGATCTAAAGATCCACTGACTAAGCCTGAATTTGAGAAAAATAAAATTCACACACGTCACAAGTGTGTGGCTTTTCCTCAGTGTGAGTTCTCATATGTATGAGTAAATCTGATTTTTCAGAACAAGAATATCCACAAACTTCACAAGAATGTGGTTTTTCGCTTTTTTGTTTTATTTTACTTCAGTGGAAGTTCTCAGAAATCAGGGGACCCACGACCTGGGCCTAACATTTGAACTCTATATGAGATACATAGATATTCGAATGTTCCATTAAAGTTCTTTATCTCTCAAACACTGAGTTCGTAAAGAAATTGAGAACATAATTTTCCTCTACCCAATAAACCATTTTTATACATTGTAGTATATCTTTCATTTATTCAGTTTATTTCGCCAGTCTGAGTTCTCATATATATCACTAATTTTGATTTTGTAGAACAGGAATATCTACACACTTCCCAAGAATATTGCTTTCACCAGAATGAGTTCGCATATGTATCCCTAAGGTTGATTTCCTCGAACAAGAATAACCACATAGCTTACAAGAATGTGCCTTGTCCCCAGTGTGAGTTCTCACGTTTCACGAGAGTCGATTTATCATCATAGTGAATATTCATTGCATTTTACTTTTGTATTTTATTCTAAATTTATAGGTTCTTATGAAGATTACAGAAACTGAACCTGCTTCATAAGAATATAACATACATTGTTGCTTCTGCTTTTCTTCATACAAGTGAGCAATTGTTGAGAGAATGTTAAAAATAAATTATATGTGATGAAGCAGGAACATCTGTAAATAAAAATAAAAGAAATAAAATATTTTTAGTTTTGTAAAGCACATATTAGTTTTGTTTTTATTATGATAAGATAAAACACATTTTAAATGTTTATATAAATAAAGTAAAACAAAGTTTATAATAAAAAATGAAACAAATTCAATTGTTTTTATCATCAATCACATGTAAGTTTTTGCTTGTTGTAAATATGACAGGATGGAACTCACAAATGAGTTACAGTTTATTGAAAACCTCATATGAAACAGAATCGAAATGAGCAAATATTTCCTTACTTAGCAAAGAACTAGATGATACAGTCATTGCTAAGGATATGGTATAGAGACAATTATCTCTATAACTTGAACACAATTTGCATTTTGGCGAGAAAACATTAAAACATCAATATATATATATATATATATATATATATATATATATATATATATATATATATATATATATATATATCGTCAAAAAATGAGAGTTCAATATAGAAACGTTGTTTTTAATATGAATCAATTTGAATGGCAGTTGTGTTCAAACAATTCAAAATACAACGCACGGCTCTATACAGACTTCTTTGACATTATTCTCGTGTTACCTGCGACAGTTCAAACAAGTCAAAATACAACCTATCGATACAACGCGCGGCTCTATACAGACTTCTTTCTCCAAATTTACAACATAGCAAGGAAGAAGAAAAAGAAAAAAAAGAAACAAAGTAGACACTGAAGATGGAGTCTACCTCCAAAATATATTTGTGATCAATTTCAAACAAGTAAATATATAAGAGAGAGAGACTATCTGATAGTAAAATTCTTCAGCGTGAAGGATGCATTGATTTTGCTTCAACTCCTCATTGTTGTTGTCCAAGTAAATCGAACGTTTCCAATCAGGTATACAAAGAATATCAATTGCAAACTGTTACTGGTGATTTCAACAGTATTGAGCTTTCAAATCCATGATGTCTTGTGAAAAGTATGACATCCAAACATTAAACAAATTAAATAGCAAAGTTAAATACTTCTGTTACTATTATATCAAAGCTTTACTTTCTATATTATCGTCAGTTTTACAAGTCCTTTAATGAAATGTGCTCTGAAGAATTCATAGCAAGTATATCTCTTCGATGTACATGTACTCTCGACTAACCAGATGAGCAGCAAAATCCCACCCCTTCACTGTTCCTGTATCACTATGCTGGAAATTCTGATACTTGTCTCCCTCAGAAGGCTAGACTTTGGAATTTCCCTCCCAGTTTCCTGACTGTACGAAACTCAGAACTTTAAATATTATGTAAACAGAAAAAAATAAACATTTTAAATTTACATATATTGCAAACTGTTACTGATTTTTCTTCTACTTTCCAGTGAGGTTGTCAAAGAAATTTTAGTATTTTAGGACTGAAATACTTAGAACATTAATGCAAACATCATGCACAAGTTAATATAAAACATTCTTTTCCTTTTCAAATATGACCTTCACCTTCACCGAGGTGAACGATTTATATGACCTTCACCAAGGTGCGCGACTTGACACACAAAAATAAACCGCCTCTTAATCACCTGCTAACGCATGAGTCACTGTAACGTCCAATGACAACAACAACAAAAACCTTCTCACTCGACCTGCCTTTATACCACTATCTCAATCTCTTCTCTTGCGCATGCGCCTGTAGATTCCTGACAATCTCGAGACTTCCGCTTATAAAAACCCAAGTTTTGTTGTCGCGCATGCCTATACAAGGCACAAACACAAGGGCGTTTGTTGTGTTGGTAAGTACTACTGTCCCCCTGATCTAATGATCACATAGAGTGCACTCCGGGGGTGGCCTCTTAGTTCGTTGGCTTCTGCGAAGGGTGGTATTTACACTCTCGGATTCAGGTTCTGGTTCTGGTTCTGTGTGAGGTTCTGGTTCTGGTTCTGATCCTGCCTGATCAGACGAACTAAAACTACCACTCTCTTACCCGGTGACCTCACTCATCAGCAGCTCATCATCTGATGATTCGTCGCTCTCTGTAGTTATGGGATGTACTTCACTAGCCGGGCGAAGATCGCGCACATGGCGTGGGGTTCCATCAACAAGGACCGACTGCTGGCTGACCACTCCAGATATTCGTCCTCGCTTGAACTTGGCAGTGCCCCGGTTTCCAGGGGGTCTAACCCAAACTGGATCCCCTACCTTGTATTTGTTATGACTCTCCTCGTCGATTGGTTGGACAGTGTCAATGCCCTTTATCCTAACACGGTATTTGTGTATGGCATTGGCCGGTGCTGTTGTTAGTGTCTTCCCATCCTTTGGTGTGACGTTATACCAATACGTGGCCTCCGTAATGGTGCATTGTTTTCTGGCAGCAATTCTCTTGATGCTGCGATGGCTCCTCTCAGCAATTCCATTCCCTGATGGCACAAGGGCACATCGCAGTTGTAGTCGGACACCCCACTCATTCAACAACTGCCGAACTTGGTGGCTACAAAAAGCAGCATCGTTGTCCGTCAATATCTCTTCCGGCGCACCTCACTCAGAAAAGATAGATGACAGTTGGCGGACAACATTCGCTGAGTCCTGCCTGGTCATTTGCCACCACACCGCAAAACGAGTGGGTCCACAGTCGATAAGGGTTAGAAAGTGCTTACCACTGTAATGGGTAATATACATCGGTAATCGTTGCCACACATGCTCCACTTCCAATCGCCCCTTCTTCAATTGCTCAGGTGCAGGATCGATAGACTGGCATGCCTCACAGTGCCTGAAGATCTGCCTGACATCCGCCCTTGTCACTGCCGGGTCTACACGCCTCGCAAAATACAAAGTTCTTTTGATACCTGGATGTCCACTCTGCACATGAATTCTTTGTATTTGGCATGAGCTAATCGCGCCAACTGCGCAAGATCGAGCAGTGAACTCCACGCCTGTCTTCACAGCTTCATACCATTTGTGAGGCACACGGGTTAGTTGGTCTGCACGATTACAGTGTGATGCCACGAGCGTTACACTCACCGACAGGTCATATTCTGATGCCAGACTCTTCAGGGTGTTTAGCCTCCGCCCAATTAACATCTCACTGGCTGCCTCAATACCGACTCTTGTTCATCCCGAGAGAGTGTCGGACACCCAATGGTAGACGCAGAGAGAATCCGTGTACAAGTGTAACTTCTTCAACTGCCATTGCAGTGCCAGATTTAAACCCTTCACAACAGCATCCAGTTCCGCCAGATTGATGTGTTGAGCAGCATTCATGGGTCGCAGCTAGCATGCGTCTTCAATTACATTTCCACGTTGCTCCAATAACACTCCCAATGCCAAAGAACTAGTGTCAACCCACACATTCACAGTGTCCCCATCGACACACCATTCTCCACGGGCAGGATCCTCCTTGTTAACTCTCTCTAGGGTTTCTGTTGTCATCAGAGTTAGAAGAGCATCATCATCCCAACCTGTAGTTACTGAACTTGCCCTGCATTTGATGACGCCCACAGCTGCTCGGAGCCAGCCACACGCTGGTAAGTGACCAATAAGTTTCCCACAGAAGGAAAAAATAGTCCGCCGCGTAATAACATCAGGGACGGTTGGAATCTCACTGCCACGCCTCCATCATAAGGTACCGTCTTTCCCGCAAACGTCCAATCCAAATACCCGTGCTCCATCCCTCAGACGTTCGGGATCCTTGCACTCCAACCCGAATTGAGCTAACTTTTCTCTGACGTGCGACGCAGATTGTACGTCTTCATTGACATACACATCATCAATATAGGCCGATGTTGCGTCCTCAGTAGTCTTTTCCTGGGACAACACTGCATTTACGATGGTCTTCATGATTTGCGGTGCCACATTCAACCCAAAGCCAAGCCGAGTAAGGCAGTATCTCTGACCCCGGAACCACACTGTCTGGAATGGCCACAATGTCTCATCCACTCGCACCTGCAAATAAGCCTTCCGCAAGTCTACTATAGACACATTGGAGCCCTTCTGGCGCCATTCTCTCAGCTTGCTGGTGCACACGTCAGCATCGGCAGTGTACGTCTCAATGTATCTATTGAGTTCACGATAGTCCAGCACCGGACGAACTTTTGATTTGTTATGCTGGACTACAGCCATTAAGGGAATCAGACCCTTGGGTGGTCCCAGCTTGTTGGGGTAGAGGATCAGCTATCCATCCTGGATCCATGCCTCAAATTCCTTCTCGTAATCATTACGGGCCTCATCGGGTATCGAGTACTCTGCAATGCTATTCTTGAGTTCGGTTGGCGCCCTTCCTTCTGTCCACTTCCACGATGCAGTCCATGCTTTTTGGTGAGGGTCGTAGTCCACCTTAAAATCAGGCCGATCAATGTGAACTGCAGCACACACTGGGGTTTCCAAAAATCGCACAGTCCCATCTCTTCCGATAACCACTCCCCCCAGTGCCTTAATAGCATCATATCCCAATAGTACATCGAATCCCAGCAAATCCCCTCGCATCACCAGCACATTAATGTTTGCGGCCACACCAGAGTTTGTGTGGACTTTGACAGTTCCGGCTCCACAGCAAGCTTGCGTATTGCCACCTATTGTGGTTACTTTGATGTTCTGCTTTGTCCAGTTTCGACACAATTTGGCACTCATGATGGTGTGTGAGCACCGGGAGTTGAGAAGAGCTGAACAAAGCACTTGGTCCACGTACACATTTATTGTCGGTTGCGCCTCAATTAAATCTTGTCCAGGGAACAGGGCGGCGCTGACGTCCTGCCCCCTGATGCATTTCCCGCACAATTTTGGGATAAATGTCCATAGTGTTAATGTAGACATTGGTTACCTCCCTTGCTTCAGTTACATGGTTACCTCCCTTGCTTGTGGCGATATAAATAGGAGTCGGCCATCTTGGTTTAGGCAGTTCGTTTGTACAGTTTAGACAGACTACAAGTGTCTCAGCAAATGGTAGCAGAGATATCCCTCTGTGTGCGACAAAACGAAAAAAAAAAAAAAAAAAAAAAATTTTTTTTTTTTTTGTACAGCTTGTCTGTAGCACTAGACAGATCGGATATCGGATATGGCAACTTCGAACAAACAACCTCCATTGTTGGAGGGGGAGGATGTTTACGAGAACTGGAAACAAGACGTTGAAATGTGGTCGTTGTTCACGGATCTTTCTGAGGAAAAAAAAGGGCCAGCAGTGTTTTTGACGCTACCACTGAATATTAGAGAATGTGTCCGTGAATTGCCAACAAATGACATCGGCGGACGAGATGGCTTGAAGATCTTAATAAAGAAACTGGATGACATATATTTAAAGGATGAACACACGCGCGCTTACATGACTTTTAAGGAATTTTACACTTATAAAAGATCGTCAGGTACCAGTATAAATGACTTTCTTGTTCGTTATGAGTTTTTGTACCAAAGATTAAAAAAATTCTACATTATTCTACCGGAAGGAGTGCAAGCTTTTCTTGTTTTGAACGCGGTTAACATATCGGAAGAGAACGAAAAATTAGCGCGGACAACGTGTTCTGTTTTGACGTATCAAAACATGAAGGAATCGATAAAGAAAGTATTTGGTGACATTTATCGTGATGAAAATGTACCGGCAGTGAAATCAGAGCCCGAAATCGTCAACTATAATTATTTTAAACCGGGTAACAACAAAAGGCGTTTTCGTCGAGGACAATCTAATCCATGTGACCGAAGTGGAAACGTGTTGTTGTGTTACAAATGTCAGTCTCCGAACCATCTAATTAGAGAGTGTCCTAGAAATACGCCCAGGTTTACGGAAGCGACAGAACAAATACACATTACGTTGTTCATTCAAGAAAATATTTATTTGAACAGTACAAATGAAAAAATCTCAAATCTTGTAAAGGAAACATTTGGAATGGCAGTCTTGGATTCTGCTTGTACTCGCACACTGGCTGGCGAAGTGTGGCTTGATGTTTATTTAGATACTTTAAATGAAAGTGACCTGCAACTAGTGAAGTATACGAACTCAGACCGGAGTTTTTGTTTTGGTGATGGAGTGGCTGTCACAGCAATTAAAGTTGCTAAATTTCCGGTTACACTCGGAGGTATAAGAGTTTATATCGAAGCAGATATTGTGAAAAACGACTTGCCTCTTCTATTAAGTCACAAATCAATGAAGACAGCAGGAATAGTGCTAGATTTCCGGAAAGATATGTGCTGGATTTTTGATAAATGTATTGAACTAAAGACCACAACTTCAGGGCACTATTGTCTCCCCTTAACAAATAAGTTGTTGGATCATAGTGGTACTAAGAACATTGTATTACATGTTCAGAATTTTGGTCAGTGTTCTTTCACAGAAAAAAAAAAGCAGAAAAACTTCATCGACAGTTTGCTCATGCCTCGAAGGAAAAACTTGTTTCCTTGGTTAAAAAAAGTGGCAAATTCAATGACAAGGAATTTATAAAGGCGATTGAGGAGGTTTGTGAAAACTGTCAAATTTGCCTTAGATTTAAAAAAAGCTCCACTGCGACCGGTTGTGGGATTGCCTCTTGGCAATAGATTTAATCACACAGTTTGCATGGATTTGAAAGAGTTCATCCACAATGAGGTGTGGATACTACATCTCATTGATGCCGCTACCAGGTATTCAGCGGCAACATTGATCAAAACAAAGAAGAAGGAGGAGATCATCAAAAACATCTTTATGATGTGGATTACCTATTTCGGATCTCCTGTTCGTTTTCTGAGTGATAATGGGGGTGAATTCAACAACGAACACTATAGACAGATGAATGAAAAACTCAACATAGAGACCTGTACTACTGCCGCAGAAAGTCCATTCAGCAACGGTACTGTAGAACGTCATAATTTGATAGTTGCTGAGGCAATGAAAAAAACAATTGACGATGAGAAGTGTGAACCTGAAATTGCCTTGGCATGGGCTATTTGTGCAAAAAATGCCCTCCTCAATTACTCTGGACACAGTCCAAATGAACTTGTATTCGGTTTCAATGTAAATACACCCTCAATTCTGACAGACCAGTTACCTGCTATGGAGTCCTCTACTACAAGTGACATGGTGAGAAAAAATTTAAATGCTCTCCATAGTGCAAGGAGAAACTTTTTGGAAGCTGAGTCCAGTGAGAGAATTAGGAGAGCTCTCAGGTCTAATGTCAGAACTTATGCTGATGAAGATTATGCTACCGGAGACCAAATCTATTATCGGAGGCAGGGTTTTAAAGGATGGCGTGGTCCAGCAAAAGTGTTAGGCAGAGAAGGCCAGTTTGTCTTAATCAGACATGGCGGAGCATTTTATAGGATGCATCCGTGCCAATTGATGAAAGTGAATAAAAACAACGAAAAAAGAACAAAAAAAGCTGAAATGCTGGGAAACACTACAGAAGGGAAGAATGAATACCTTTCAGTTGAGGAGGAGGAGTTGCAGAATCAAGTGGTAGAAAGTGAAGATATAGACAGAGAAGAAGTTGTTGATAGTTCTACCAGTTTAAGAGATAAGACTGAAAAACCTGGCCGAAATAAGACCATAACTTATAAAATAAATGGAAGTGGGGAGTGGAAGAAAGGAAAGGTTATGTCAGTACAGCCTAAATCAACTGGCAAATATAGTCATTGGATCAATATAGAACCTGAGGATGAAAACGAGGATCCAGTTTGTATCAACTGGAATCATATTGATCATTGGAGAGAAGTGCCCCAATATACTGAACAGGAAAATGTAGTCCTGCTCACCGCTGAACAAGAGCAGTCGAAAGCTGTAATGGATGCCAAGCATAAAGAAATAAAAAACATGAACACCTATGAAGTATTTGAATGTGTGCCATACACAGGTCAAAAAACAATATCCACAAGATGGGTGATTACTGAAAAATTCAAGGATAATCAGAAAACAATGAAAGCTCGCCTTGTAGCACGAGGCTATGAAGAAAATAGTAATCTGAAAACGGACTCCCCAACATGTAGCCGTGAAGCTATGCGAATGGTCATGCTAACCGCATCAATAAAGAATTGGATGCTGCAGACCATAGATTTTACCTCAGCCTTTTTGCAAGGTGGTATTTTAGAGAGAGATGTGTACCTGAGGCCACCATCTGATGTTTGTCCTAAATCTCAAGTGTGGAAATTAAAAAGATGCATCTATGGATTGAATGATGCTCCACGGGCATGGTACAAGAGAGTTACTCAGGCTTTGATTGAATTAAAAGGAGTAGCAAGTGCTTATGATAATGCATTGTTTTTGTGGCATGATATTAAAGGAAATTTGACTGGAATTCTTGCTATGCACGTGGATGATTTTGTTTTCTGTGGAAACACAGAGTTTGAAAGGGATGTGATTGCAACATTGAAAGAAAAATTTAAGGTGGGATCTCATGAAAGTGGAACATTCAAATATGTTGGACTGAATGTTAATCAACAGGAACATGGGATCACTGTAGAACAAGATCTATATGTATCTTCCATATCTCCAATAGAAATAAGCAAAGGGAGGATACTGAGGAAAAATGATGAACTGAATGAAGAAGAAAAGCATGAGTTGAAGAGACTTGCAGGTCAGATGATGTGGGTTTCAACTCAAACACGCCCTGATATAGCTTTTGATGTGTGTAAAATGAGCAACACTGGAAAGCATCCCAAAGTAAAAGCCTTATTTGAGGCGAATAAAACCTTATCAAAATTGAAATCCAAGAAGGGTTCTATAACATTTCCAAAATTGGGGAAGCCCTCAGATTTACACATTTTGTGTTATACTGATGCCTCTTATGCCAGTCTGGAAGATGGATCTTCACAGGGTGGTTTTGTTGTCTTTATTGGAGGAAGTACTGACAAAATGGCCCCCATGTGTTGGGCGTCAAAGAAATTGGACAGAGTGACAAAAAGCCCATTGGCCTCAGAGACTCTTGCTCTGAATGAGGGAGCTGATGCTGGTGTTTTGACTGCGGTTATGATACAAGAGGTATTTCAGTTATCTAAATTGCCAGACGTTCTCTGCAAGACAGATAATGCATCACTTGTGGAGACATTGAATTCCAACAATCTGGTAAGCGATCGACGATTGAGAATAGATGTAGCAAGGCTGAAGGAAATGAAGAGTAGAGGAGAGATACAGATAGAATGGATCAAGGGTTGTGATCAGGTCTCTGATTGTTTGACCAAGGCAGGAGCTTCGTCTGAGCTTCTAAGGGACTTGTTAAATCAGAAATAAATTATTCACTTGAGGACAACAGCAATGTTAATGTAGACATTGGTTACCTCCCTTGCTTCAGTTACATGGTTACCTCCCTTGCTTGTGGCGATATAAATAGGAGTCGGCCATCTTGGTTTAGGCAGTTCGTTCATACAGTTTAGACAGACTACAAGTGTCTCATCACATAGCTACCACATTGGAAACAGTGCGGGCGCCCCCGCCCCTTGTTAGTACAATTTCTTGCGATATGGCCTCGCTGGCCACAGCAGAAACATCTCCCATTGGTCATGGGTCTCAAACTGGGACTCTTTTCAGCATTAGTCTTGGCTGCCTGCGCCATCATTACAACCGGTTCTCTCAGGTCCTCCTCATCTCTGATAATGGCTCGAGCGCGTTCTAACAAATGTTCCATGGGCGTTACAGATATGCTGGTGGAAGCCCTCAACAGTTGCTTAACATGGGTGGGAAGGCCGGCCACAAACGCATACGCCAGTGTTTGCTCTGACACTCCATTGCCAAATAGAACTGCAAGTTTCTTCAGCTCCGCGAAGAAGACGCCCACGGTTTCTCCTTGCATGAGCTTCCTAGTGGCAGATGTTTCGTAGGCCGTACAGGGATCCATGGCAAATGCCTTGTATAAAGCATTTTTTATACAGGTAATATCAGCCTTCTCCACAGCACTCAGTTGCTGATATACACTTAGGGCGCCTCCAGCCAATCTTAGGGGAATCACGGTATGCACCCCCTTTACTTCACAGAGGTTGCAGGTCAGCTCAACCCTTTCGACCCAGTCGACAACAGAAGTGGATCCGTCGAATTCGGGTATCAGTTTTAAATCAAACTTTGCCCCAGCCATAGTTGTCCAGGAAAAGAGACAAAATGAAATAGCTGAAATAGCTTATGACCTTCCCCTTCACCGAGGTGAACGATTTATATGACCTTCACCGAGGTGCGCGACTTGACACACAAAAATAAACCGCCTCTTAATCACGTGCTAATGCATGCGTCACTGTAACGTCCAATGACAACAACAACAACAACCTTCTCACTCGACCTGCCTTTATACCACTATCTCAATCCCTTCTCTTGCGCATGCGCCTGTAGATTCCTGACAATTTCGAGACTTCCGCTTATAAAAACCCAAGTTTTGTTGTCGCGCATGCCTATACAAGGCACAAACACGAGGGCGTTTGTTGTGTTGGTAAGTACTACACTGGTAATTTCAACAGTGCATTATTTGTTATTGATTTGGTTTCAACTTTTTCGATTATGTCGTCAAAGTAATTCTAGTAAAACTTCATATAAAACATTCTGTTCCTTTTCAAATTTACTGATAATTTCAACAGTGCATTATTTGTTATTGATTTGGTTTTAACTTTTTCGATGATGTCATCAATGTAATTCTAGTAAAACTTCATATAAAACATTCTGTTCGTTTTAAAATTTACTGCTGATTTCAACAGTATTGAATGCATTATCCGTGTAGGACATTCAAATGATTTCAGCATTTATTATTTTGCGCTTGTGATTTTACAACCTGAGAAATCCATGAAGTATTGTGAAAAGTATGGCATCCAAACATTAAACAAATTAAATAGCAACGTTGAATCGTTCTGTTACTATTATATCAAAAGCTTTACTTTCTATCTTATCGCCAGTTTTACAAGTCCTTTAATTAAATGTGCTCTGAAGAATTCATAGCAAGTATATCTCTTCGATGTACGTACTCTCGGCTAATCTGACAAGCAGAAAAATTCCACCTCTTCACTGTTCATGTATCATTATGCTGGTAATTCCAATACTTGTCTCCATCAGAACGCTAGATTTTGGAATTCCCTCTCAGTTTCCTGACTGTATGACACTCAGAACTTTAAATGTTATGTGAACAGAAACAAATTTAACTACTCATATGACATATAAGTTGTAATTTAGTTTATTTAATTTAATTCTTTTAATTTAATTCTTTTATTTTATTTTTTCTCACCTACACCCCAAACAATTTTGCCAGGGCTACTACTTGGGACTATGCATAAGAAGGATTAAGATGTTGGTTTACGTGGCATTTGAACTTCTGCATATCAGTACAGTTTGGGAAGCAGGCAGCTGGAAGAAAATTCCAAAATCTATCTGTTCTAGGGAAGAAGATTTTAAAGTGGAACCCTTCCTGACATTTAGGGACCTCAACAGTGAAAGGGTGTGATTTTGTTGCTAAGCGTTTGTCAGGGATATGTACATCAAGGGGAACAAGTGCATTGATTCATCAGAGAAATTCCATTAAAATACTTGTAAAACAGGCACAGGGATTCAACATTGTGGCGATGGGACAGAGGTTAGAGCCTTGTTGACAAAGTGGGACCTATTAGATTTCACACCTTTTATGGACACTTTTAAAGAAGGATAGACTAGTGGTAGATACACCAGCCCAGATGTGGCAACAACACTCCATACATGGGTTAATGGTGGCCTTATGGAGGGACAGGATACTCTCAGGCATAAGAAATTTTCTAGCACGATAGAGGGAACCCATCTCCCTTGAAGCAGCCTTCATAATGTTTACAATGTATTTCTTCCCGTTCATGTTTGTCAGAAAGAAGATTTTGAAATGTGGTGAACTAGTTCTTGATTGATTAGCGTCTCAAAGATTTTCACAAGAGGAGAATTATAGGCCGATAGTTGAGAGAGTCTGTCCTTAAACCACAATTTTTGTACACTGGTACTACAGAGGCCATCTTCCCGCTATTAGAGATTCTGCAAGGCATTTGTTGTAGAGTTTTGACAGTATGGTGTCTAGTTCAGCTGAGCATTTCTTAATTACGTTTAAATATATATCAAAACGATCCTCATTTTCCATAATCAACCTAAGCAATGTGAAAATGTACCACAACATTATATGACTATATGATAAAAATATTCATATCTAATATTGTATTAGCCAATGTGAAAATGTACCATAATATTATATAACAATATGGTAAAAATATTTACATCTAATATTGAATTAGCCCATGTAAAAATCTACCAGAACATTATATGAAAATATGATTAACATATTCATATCTAAT